>NC_056741.1:275304014-275376514 GCF_019279795.1 Protopterus annectens
TCTGTGTAAAGTAAGGGATTAAGTAAAACTAGAGGACAGAAGGTGTTACAGGTAAAAAAAAAAAAAATTGAAATGTCAGCAGTCTGCTCAAGATTTGGTGAAATGTGATAACATTTTGGTTGCAATGAAACTTAAACTCATCTATCAATAAAGCTCTAAGGGTCATGATATTTGAGAATAAAACATCGCAGCACAAGATTATCAGTTAGTTATATTTCACTTTTTACACTATTATTATTATTATCATCACGATTTTGAATATCAAAATGCAGTTCACAAAACCATCAATTTAACATCAGCAATGTTGCCTCTGAATTAGAACTTCAGGTCCAGTTTGGACTTAGTGAAACATAATGTGTGAAAACCAGTGCAGAACAAACAATTTAAATATATGAATGAGAGGCCAGCCAGAAGTCACATGACCTAGGTCTCACTATCTGTGATCAAAGCCTATGTTTCCACATGTAGAAGAAGACACATTACATGCATTTATTCATACTCCAACACATGTATTATACACTTCAGGATCACAAAAGAGTAATATCCTATCCCCACACACAGTAGGCACTGGGTAGAGAAATTAATGCTCCATAGGTGTTATAAGTCAGAGTATGCACAATACACACACACACACACACACACACACATACATACACACCTGCATTCATATATATATATATATATATATATATATATATATATATATATATACATACATACATACATATACACACACACACTCACACACATCATGCACACCTAGGTACAATTTGAAGGACTGCAAATTTACCTATGGTGGCATGTCTTTTGCATATGGGAATAAACCACAGCACCCAGCAAAAACTCACATGGACACAGATAAGACATGCAAACTCCGCTAAGAACCAACTGGATAACCAAACACACTGTGGCTGTTGCATTTCAGAACATGAAATAAGCCTACTGGGTACAATTAGAAGTGAATAAAAAGGGTTATATGGTTTATAGAAACGCAAATTCCTGAAGCAGTAGTGTGAACCTTTTAGAACAGCAAAGCTAGTTTTAGCCATGTGAAACAGAAAATTGCTTAACATTTATTTTCCCAATTCACTAATAAAAATAAATATTACAGCAGCAAAAATCACATTAAAAATGTTTTCATGTCATACAACCACCTTTTATAATCATAAAGTACTGCAACATTTTGTAATCATTTAATTTCCACAAAAGTAATTGTATATTAATCAGTGAAGATAGAGATTTTCAAGCAAAAAGGATGATACATTCCTGAACCGAGGATAACATTTAAATAATGCTGTCAGAGTAATATGATCCTTAAATCTTTAGTCTTAAAATTGTGCATAAAATTGGAAGACACCATGATTTCATAAAATACATGTTGTGCAAAAAATATAAAATATTTCTTTAGAACAAACACAAATGTGTACTTGCTAGGTAATATAACTGTTTTTCATTTGGTAAACATAAGTAGTATTTGCCTCAGTGAAAAGGCATACACTTAGCTATATCTATACCTACCTATACACACATTTGTATGTGTATGGTATTAGTACGTTAGCTGAACATTCTTTTTGTCAAAATGTGAACTGCTGAATCACTCACATTTCATTGAACAGAGAGTGCTGGTTTTGGGGTAAGATCATCAGACAGCAGGCATCAGGGAGTTTTCTTTTTTCCCCTCACTGTTGTGTGCAGCATGATTTGGTATATAAGTAGCAGGCTGTGTGGGGGTGGGGTGGACATCTTGCCACTCCTTCAAAAATTCTGTTCTGCTGAGATTTTAAGATTTCACTGTTTTTCACTGTACTATCAATTAAACTGTCTGACATTTCATTTCTGCTATTAGACTAGTCATAATACTCATTGTACCGCGGTGGTGGTGCTGCGGTAGCGTTGTCGCCTCACAGTAAGACGCTGTCCGGTTCGATTCTCAGATAGAGCGTCTTCTGCATGGAGACATGCGTGAATGGGCGTACCTTTGTTGAAGGCTGTGCATCAGGCCTGGCAAGCCGGTACGTAAAAATCAACTGCCAATCATTAGCAGACCGGAGTTCCGCTGTGGCGACCCCTAACCGGGAAAAGCTGAGAGATACACACAAAATGTATATATGGGTCTACTTCAAAGGATCAAAATTTCGCAACATCAAACCTCTGATCTCTGAAGACCAAATGATTGAGGTTGTGAAATGTCAAACTTTGTGAATGGAGATCACCATAAAGTGCGGAATGGGAAATTTACCATTCTCTTCACTGTGGTACAATCTCAGAGTCGATATATTTAAATAGCAGGGGGTATGGGGGGTGCAGGGCCTGCAAAAATGTGAAAGAAGACATTTTTACCTATTAGTTTTTTTGTTTTGTTTTTTTTTTTATGTTTGATATTTTACAACATAAGTCATCTGGTCTTCCATGATCAGAAGTTCAATGTTGTGAAATTTCAATCCTTTGAATCAGACCTATCGATATATATATATATATATATATATATATATATATATATATAAATAAATACGTGTGGGGGGGTGTTTGTGTGTGTGTTATATAAGAGTCTGCTACATTAAATTGTTAGAACTGTGCATACAACAGACTAGTTTGAGAAGGCTTTGTCTGTGGGAAGAGCCTGAAACAGCACATAAATTAGTGTAAAAGCTACACAGTGAGGTATTGCAGTAAATGCTATAATAATACAGTTCATTATGGACACACACAATAATGAACGGTAATGCAGTAGGCTATGGATGGCCATGGATAAAGCCGGACTTTACCATGACCTGTATGGTTTGCCTGTGACTTCAACGTCTGGGTGACAGATGTCATCAGAATAGGTAAATTCAGCTTTACTCATTGACTGAAGTGACATGTTCCTATTACACAGCAGATAATTTTACAATCTTTTTGAAACAATTAATAATTTATGGGTACTTCCATCACTGCTTTGTCATTGGCAGAGAACCACAAAAGATGGAGACGTGTTATACAGCTCCTATTTGTGTAAATGTTTGTGGTGATGCTTCACGCAAGCCAAGTATTATTTTTACCTAAATTACAGTATTTTTAAAGTGTGTTTTAATACATTGTGATTGTCCAGCCAATACAATGCTAGTGCCATAAGAATTCCATGGATAATGAATAGCTGCAAATGAGTTTAATTTGTATTATGTATGATATTTTTTTGGCTTAGTTTTAACCTGATATTATCAGTAAATTCAAATTGATTGTAGATAGCAGTGACCAGGTCTTCCTCATGTTAGTGTTACCACCAGTGAAGAAGATTATTTCTAGTTCAATGACTGGCCATCTCTAGTCTAAGATATCAGGAGCAAAAATCCATCATGGAGGCAGGTGCAGTTCATCATGTGACATACATGCACACATGGCCTGTACTTACCAGTTCAGCAGTGACTTTCCTATCAGCTGCAGTGACAGATGAGTGTCTGCCATTCTGGATGTAGATAGAGTACACCTAAGATGACCACAATTTCTGGGGAGAAGTAAATAAATACAGATGTAACATTTGATGCCATTTCTAGGTACACTGTGGCTCAAATCATACTTAGTTCTGCCCGATAGCCACACAGGTATAACCCTGATGACCAAAGAAGAGCAAGTGTGTTAATCTCAAAAGTAAACATTATAAGCTACAGTACTGATAGGTACAAAAAAAGGCACTCTCATGATTAAAGCTGCAGTGCATAGTATGGTGTAAATTCTGATGGTTTACCTTTTATGCCATTTTAATATATCTTTTACAAGTTGCCACTTTCCTTTCACTTTATTTATTATTTTTTTCAGACTTCGGATTATAGTTTCTTTATTAGCACACTAATATTATTTTAAATTCAGTAGCACCATGTTTAAAATTTAGTTTGATTTACTTGTTCAGGACACATTCTATAATAAGTATATGTCTGGCTGTTCTCAACTAGTATACAGCATGAACTGGTCCTCAGGTCACAGGATGATTAGCTGAGAAACAGGGCTGATGAACCCTAGGAATGTTCATGTTACAGCAGACAAACGATCAACAAAAATGGAATAAAAGTATAACCAGCACCATGGCATAGAGGACTAAAGTCCTGACTGTGGACTAGACCCAGGTGACTTGGGTAAATTAGCAGCTCAGGCATATGAAGATTTGGGAGGATGGATATTCCCATCCCAGTCGGGAAGGGAGGATATGTAGACATTCTCTGCAATGATCCCTAGTGAACTCTGGGAATGTCACTGCAGGAGATGAAGTGTCCAAGGAAAGGGATGGTGGTGGACTTGGCTGAGCAACTCCAGAAATGGTTCCCATTTGACTCTGAGCACGTCTCCTTGCCAAGCAATGCTTCAGGTCACTCCTGTAAAGAAGCACTTCTGCCTAATGGTTTTACTTGGTTAACAAAGTAAAAATAAGTCAAATTCTCAGGGTCGTATCTCTAAACTTCTGTGTGTGTGATTTTTTTTTTTCTAGTAGCATGCTAACATACTGCATAAATGTATAACTGTATAATACACTGTAGTGTCTCTTAATTACAGTTATTTTACCTCTTTCTGTAAGTTGGATGTTTCTGAAACTACTCTGTTATTTTCACTTTTCTTAATTGATTTTTATGTCTGCATGTAATTTCTTGTTTACCTGGTTCGTTGTTTGATTTATTATCGCTTATTCATACTCCTCCGCCCCACTGCTTTCCTAGCTCCACCCACTTGTTACTCTACTTTTTGTATACATTAGGTATGCTTGCATTATTTCACAATACCAGTCTCTAGTCAAGTCACCTTGTTTCTCCGACTCTTCATTCCCAAGTTGCATTTCCTCCTCTTCCCTTACCTGCTTGATATCTGACCTCAATTTCTGTGCATTCTTTTCTTACTTCTGCATAGTATGTAATTTACATTTCAGCTCATAAACACTCCTCTATTATTTAATTTCAGTTTTGTAGCCTTAATCATCCTGTGAGATGTGTACTAGTAGCTGGTTAATTGGACACATTTCCAGTCTTCTGCAGATAACCATGTCAGTGCTTAGATCTAAACGAAGATGGTAAATGGGTTCCATGCCTTCCATCTATTCTACCAACAGCCTTCCTTCTTTCAGATGATTAACCCTCCATCTGTTCCTCCTCCCTCTTCTTGGTAGAATAGTATTTGATGTGCCACATGGAATTCCATCAATGGCTACCTTGTTGACTGGTTCCATAAGAACTGCACCCTCCCCCCAAGCAAACACACTTGAATTCACAAATATTTGGTTACCTTGATGTGAGCAAATAGGGGTATCTGTATAAGTCTGCTGGTAGTATTACACCAAATGTTAAGGGGAACCAGGATCCAGGAAAAAAGAGGTCATTGTTCTCCTCTACTCGGCACTCATTAGACCCATTATAGAGTACAACACCCCTTTTGGAATGTACCTCACAAGACATCTGCAGCAGCTGGAAAGGCTACAGAAGTACCTCACAAAGAGGATTACTGGCCTCAAACAGATGCCCTACACTGACCATCTCAAAAAAACACCAGCTTTACTCTGTAACATATTGCCTACTCCGAGGAGATCTCTGCCTAACATATAAAGCTATGTTAAACCCAGAGTTGTTGGACATGCTACATCTAAAGAAATCCCAATCCGTCCTAGCTACATGCTCTAGGGACCTAAACCTTGTCACCACAATAAACAGAACATGCTGGAGGGATAGATTCCTGTCCCAGAGACTTCCTATACTCTGGAACAAGCTACCCATCTATATCAAGCAAAGTTCCTCATTAGCACTCTTCAAGAAAAGTCTTGATGAGTGGATAGGAAATAGGAAATACACCCTGGGGATCACTTCTGTGGCTCTGCTCGACAGGGGCACAGGAAATTAACCTTCTTGGGTGGCGTAAGCCAAGGAACCTTGTTGGCTAGGTTTACTTAGGCCCTTGAGCCGATAGCCTAGTACCTACCTATCAACCTATGAACTGAACACAACACATGTGACATTCACACATAGCCTATACATATCAGCTCAGTAGTGACTTTCATATCAGCTGCAGTGACAAGTATTTTTCTGCCATTCTAGATAGAGATAATTTGCAGCTAAGGTGACCACAGCTTCCAAAGAAGAAGAAAATAATTTAGCAATAACCGACGAGTGGGTGTGGTATACTGAAGATTTACCCACCGTTGGTGTAGTTTGATCATGAAGGCAAAGCCCAAGTGATTAAACAAAGGCAGCCGTAGGTAACTCTTCATTATACCCACACCCATGAGTCAGTAATTGCTATTATACAATGGCATTATTTAAGAAAGAAATTACTTAACTCTTCTCAAATAATGCCTTTGTATAATGGTGCCATGGTGTTCTTCTGGGTTGTTTCCACATTCTTCCACTGATGTACTGTGCATGTGTACAGGACTTACTTCCCATGCTTACCCAGTGCATCAGTGCTTGGGAAAGCAAGCAACAGAGAAAGGAAGATCTCTGTTGCTTTTTTTTTTTTAATGTGAAATCTGGACAGTTTAGAGGTACGAGGGAGACAGGGCAAAAATACAAGAAAATAAGGTATGTTTCTGTAGTTTGCATAATGTACCTGATTTTCCTTGTATTTTCTCTTCCCTTCATATGTACCTCTTGACCTCTTTGCTCAGTAAAACTGAAAACCCTTAAATAAGGGGGACAAAGGTCCCTATTATAAATGTTGCTCTTATAAACTTAGAACGCTGCTAGAATAACAGGATTTATGCTATCAGGCATTGAGTTCTATAGCATGTATTAAATGAAGAAAGTTTGGTCAGACTTCAGCAGCTGGACTTTTTCTATTGGTATATGCTTGATTTTACAATGGGCATGCTGGTTGGGCTGACCAATCAGTGTGCACGTTTTTGCATACTAAAGAGCTACCATTGCATAACTATAACTGTAACACATGATGTCATGTCAAGGGTCACTGTGGCATACAACATACTTAGGTCTTGAATAACACTCACACAGGTATGACCCTGTTGTCTAAAGAAGATAAAATGTGTTCTGATAAGCTGAGCATGTCAGGTTGTTTCTTAGCCATGTAGTCACCTGACATACTCAGCTTATCAGAAACTTGATTTAAGCCACATGTTCCAACCCCCCTCCTCCATCTCTGACATTATTGCTTCCTTTAACGTCTTATACCCTGATTGGCTTGCTTCACAAAATGTGGAAGGGAACTTTTCATTACATGACCCCTGATCTTATATCCTTCTACTTGAAATGTTAATGAACTTGACTGGCATTTCATCTGTAATTATCACTCTCCAGAACAGAATCTGTCCTTGTTTTGACACTATGCACTGTAAAAATTATTACATGAACCGATACTAATAGGAATGTAGCATACCTCTCAACTTCTTAACTCAAGAAATTTCGACAAAACCTAACATAATGGGTGGACAAAGGGCCAAAAATATGAACAGATTTTAAATATTGCTCTTATAAACTTACAAAGTTGCTGCAATAACAGGAATTAACAAGATTTGTATTGGCATCTATTTTTCTGAAGGATATTAAGTCTGAAACTCAAATGTATGCCATTATTTACTGACTTCAGTCCTCAATGATTTGTCAGAAAACTACAAGTTTTATTAGGAACAGACCAAAAATATGAGACAAAAAGTTGAACATTCTGTGAAAATCTGGACAGTTGACAGGTATGTAATCCAGTTCATTGAGTAAGACTGGTGATGTTGGGAAACTTACTTTCTCTAATGTTAATAGATAAATCTACACATCCTTGCGTAAGAAAGTAAGCCATGTACATAACATCCAATGCATTCTTACACAGCAAACCAAGCACCGGAGAGTCCTGCAAAATTTTACAGCTTGACCAATCACTTTTCTGAAAGGAATAGTTGTTACATTGAGATTTGGCTCAAGACTAAATCTAAACCAAAGCTTCCCTGACTGAGAATCAAATCCAGGCTGCAGCAGTAAGAGTGCTGAAACCTAACCACTAGACCACCAGGGACTCCCCAGATGCCGGCTTATGCTGTCTGTGCTTTCCATGACCATTCTTCTCAGTTTTCTTTTAAATGACAGGTTTACAAGATGACCAGCTCCCTTTCCTGTAGCACTAGATGTTGATTTCCTGCCTGTAAGATGGAGTAACCATCAGGGAGGTCAGGTTGCAGGTGTGGAAATTATCCAGCATTGGGAATCCTGCTGCAGGTGGCCTGCATCCCAGGTTTTTAAAATACTTTACTAACCATATTATGTGCTGATTAGTTTAAATCTCATTATTCATATCATCCAATGTTCCTGAATTTGAAATTGGAGACGGTGATACTTACTCTAAGCAACAAAAACAAACAGCCAGAGACTGCTGATAATTACTGTTCCATCCCTTAGCTACCTATACTGACTAAAGTAACTGAAAGGAAAGTCCTCATTATACTTAGTGAGTTCTTCCCTGATTGTGGTGTCCTCTCACCCCGGTTACAGCACCATGACAGTCAACTTAATGAAAAAGGCTCAGCTGTTAGGAATGTGGATACTGTTCTCCTTGTCAGATATTTTATATTTGAGTTTTGATTTGGCTGTCCATGATGTACAGTACAGAGCAGTACACTAACCATTTTGAACTCCACCCTCTTGACCTTTGCCTGGTTCTGAAGCTGTCTGGGTGACGGGTCTTTGAAAGACAAATTTAAAGGCCTGTTGTCACTGCTCCCATTCCTCATGCTTGTGATAATTGTCATTTTCACACTGCTCATAAATAAGCACTGTTGAGAGAACTGTGGTTTTAATGACATTCTTTTGGTCTTGATTTTCTCTCCCAGATTCCCATCTGACATTGCTGGTGCACCAAGGGATTTTGTTCACGTTTAGTTTTTAGTTCACATAAAAAGGCTGCTTGCTAGGTGTACCTGCTCTGTTACAGACTTTGTTATGTAACCTGCACAAAAATATATACTTTTCTAGCAGATAAAGACTTTTCTTCCCTACTTAGTTCTCACTTTTTGGGTAAGCTTCACATCCGACTAAGCCCACTATAGAAACAGTGGGGATCATGGTCTGGTGTGAAGTTGCATCCTTAAAAGCCACATGCCATGTCCACATAGGGCTGCTGATAGAAGGATATATGTGCAATGCTGCAGTGATCCCTTAACTGGCAGCTGGGAGTACATTCCTGTCAGAGGGGCAAGATGCACACCTGAAGGCTTAAATTCATTCCCTGCTGTAGGGAGAAAAAAGGACAGGTGAACAAAACCATAATCAACAGACCCATTTTACCCATTTGTACTTGAGGTCAAAATGTCACATCAACATTAGTCAATATGACCAAATGACCTAGAGCCAATCTTTATACTTCTGAGTGACTAGCTCTGACCAAACGAATACTATGAAAACTGGCTGTATAATAGTAAACTGATATCCTTGACCAAATCAATACCATGAAAACTGGATGTATAATTGTACAATAATAACTGGTCTGCATTTATGTCAAAATCCTCTGTCTTTGCCACCATCTGTTACAATGTGCACATCATATCGTTGAGTAGAAAACAGATGACATTTATTCTTTAATGTGTTTATTTGGAGTCTGATGTGCCATCTTATTTCCATTTGGATTACCAAGTTCCAGAGGACAGATTAGTACAATTGGTGACAAGCTGCTCAACCTATTATGGCCCCAGAGTTACAGTTTTAATTTAGTCAGGATTAAGCATGATTTCCTGGTCCCTTAGTTAATTCTGTACCTACTAGACTCGCTTTCTCCACAGACATTAACACTGCGCATCATAATGGCATAACAGCTCAACAGAAAGTCCTTGTTTATCTAGACCAAGCTTCTTTAGGCATGTGAAGAAAGAAAGGATGGAAAGTGACAAAAGTCCTGCATCTTCGTAATTCGATGGATACATTCTTCTAAGCCTTGAAGTCATGCAGAGGAGACTTGCTACACAACATTACCCCTAAACAGGATATGACCAACATTGTTAATTTAATATTACTTGCTGTCCGTGATATAGTTTATTCAAGTTTGCATACTAATATGCCTTCTTTAATATTACATTTCCTCAAAAATTATGTCAGTTTTGCCCAGGTGACTGGGGTTTGATTAATGATTTGGGCATCTGAGGCTCTGGAAGGGAGAGTTAGGTATGCCTATCCTCAGGGGGGATGCATTAATTGAAGTTTTCCCTGAAGGAAGGTATGGTCCATGGAGAAGATTGGCCTTGGATGGAATAGATGAATAATAGATGAATGCAGGGGAGCAGGGAAGCGAGGGTAGGTCATTAAATTAAAAATCTTCTCTGGCAGAAACAGTCCCTGGCATGATCCCTCAGGATACCCTTAAGATCCAAGCCAGCTCCAGTCCTGAGTCAAAGTCTGCAGGTGAAAAGAGGAGCTGGTAGACCCATTGATGATGGACAAGGAGCACTGGAACATCTGGAAAGTATGAACCAAAACAGGTGGAATTACTGTCAACGTTTTTCAGTAAAAATGCATAGTAGAAGTTTATCTAGTGTTATAAAGTGTGAGTGTGTGTTGTGGAGTGATATTGAATGGCTGATTTAAAGCTGCCCTTCAAGATGAGGGGTATGGGCTTTTCTGCAGCACGTCTATTCCCTAGTGGACACTGGAGGGACAACACACCCAGTGAAACAACAGAAAGTGCACCTGATTGTTATGCTAAGGCAGGGAGCAGGTGAGTAGAGATATACCCAAGTCATTGCTTTGCATGCTGGAAATGGAATTGCATTAGGAAATATACCAACTTCAATCAGTATAATACATCCATAACATAAATATAGAGGGGCTAGACAACAGGATGTAATGATGGGACTACTTGGATATGTGCTAGTGGCTATACTGTGTCCTAAATTCAGTCATAGCATATGAAACCAAAATAAAAAAATAGATACTAAGAAAGCTAATTTTGCTTTTTCAGTTTCCCTTTTGTTTGCTGTGATGTAATTTACTCAGAAAAATGTTTTCTTTTGGCATTTAAACACGTTCTTGTTTTGTTTTCTATAAAGTGTGATTAATGTGGACAAGATACATAACAGAACAGAACCATAGTAGTGATAAAAGATCAAGTAAAAGAAAAACATTATTAGCAAAAATTAAATTTAAAATCACAGATCCATTTATAAACACACATGCACACACTTTTAAATGCATCACTCTGCTAAAAGGAGTGACATTTGCACATACGTCTTTGTGCCATTTCTGAATTCCTCCATTCAGCTTCTTACAGGGTGGTTAAAAGAACAGCAGAATCTGCACCCCCTTAAATTAGTTATAAAACAAAATGGTACAAATATTTCATCATCTTCACCCATATTTAGATTACCGTCTTCATATTCTAAGATATTCTGTGACTGCATAAAAACAACAATCCACCAATTGCATAGATGGAAAAGAAGTTAGCCCACAGTGACATGAACATACAGTTTTTCAATACTGAAGAGTACAACACCATTGTTTTTGAAAACTTGCATATAAATTTCTTTCTGTATCCCCATCCCAAACAAGGCACCCATCCCCACTACTGGGCTCTTCAGAATGTAGTGCTGTTGGCTTTAAAGGCTTCTTTTCGGTCATGCTGACCAGTCTGTTTCAGTTTCTGTCTCTGTTTTCTCTTGATCTTTGAAGAGGCCTTACAGATTAACACAACAGGACTTCTTCTCTTCAGTCTGACCGTTCTGTGACCCTGGATTAGCTGCTGGGTCTATTGAGAAACCCCCTTTTTTGTTGGTCATGTCTGTGCTGGTTACCCTTTTGTAAATTTCTACAGTAAGAGAGAGAGAGAGAGAGAGAAAAAAAAAGAAGTAAATTAAAAAACCTTGAAAATTTGAGAATATTTATGTATTTTAACACGAAATTCCACTTTTGTGAGTAATGACTTAAGCTAACATTCATTTAAAATGGTGTTAGTATAGACACACTTTGGATATTCAAATATGCAAAGTCAATGGAAATTGCTCTGTAGGGTTCTTGTTTGGATAGTATACTGTACATGCATTCTGCAACTGCTTCTCTCTGTTCGTAGTGATGACCCTAGAGACTTCTGTCATTATACAGGTATGCTCTTGGATAAAATGTTCACCCTGCAGTAATGAAGTTCAGTTTAAAAGATGCCTACTGTTACAGTGCAGAAAATTAGCACACAAAAGATGGCAACAGCATAAGACACTCAGTCCATCAAAGCTGTCAAGAGTACCAGAGCTGTCTCCCACACCTTTGTTTTTTCATTTTCTTGTTCGGTTTAAATATGGTAAAATTCTCACAGTTGCAGGCTGAGTTTTTAAAATAACCAGCTTCTGTCAAAGGCACCCTAAACTAAGAGGATATTGTCTTGGCCTAGATCTGCACTGAATTATAAATTAAAAGATTACCATTACCTCCTTAATAAACACAGAAACTGCCTTTGAGTTTAAGTACTCAGTCATCAGCTTGCATTCCTCTTTTGACTTCAGTTATTTTATTCATTTCATAAATAATGAAAGCTATATATCTCATGAATGGCATATCTTGTTGTTCTCCTTTGTCTACACAAGCTACAATTATGGCTGTCACTTGTGGAAGTCTCTTACCTGTTTTATTCCACATGAAATTGTCCTACGCTAAATCATCTCTTCATACCTGGGACAGCTCCTACAGTAATATCTGGAAATCTGTTTTAACAAAACCTCATCTTACCTACACACTGAGTTTTATGCACTTCGGTTGAATGCCTTCTCCCATGTTCAGTAAAGAAATATGAGAGAGTATCCTTAAACTAAAGCACCTTCTGGAGCAATGGTGCTACTCTGAAGACACAATGAACACATATGTGCAAAAATCAGACTTATCCTCACAATTTTTTTTATTTTGTCTTCTTTTAGGACAATTTCATGTTGCTTATTTTCCAGAAAGAGCCTCAGTTTTGGACCTCTAGCCTTTTTGTTGAATTGGAGTTATACCATTTTTCTTTTAACATTTCATTAAATCTTTCCACTGGCAGAGTTCCTCTTGTAATTATAGTAAGATAAATTGAATAAGTACCTAGTATTCTTCTCTCTTAACTTCTTTAATACTTCTGTTGCCTTTACTTTTTTGTATTTCTGTTTTTATAGTACTTTTAATTGCATCTGACCGTAAGTCCTCCACCTCACCCAGAGATATCCATTTAATGAGAGTGATAGAAATGGATGGGACAGATGACAGTCATATCTATGGATGGTAGGTATCCTTCTGTTTTTAAGTCTTAAACTACCTGTGTACATAAACATGCAATGTCACCACAAGAAGCATGCATTTGTGTTTCAATCTGTATTAGGCTATCATTCCATGTACAGTTATATAAATCCTGGTACAGCTAGTTCATAGGTTGGTACTAGGCTATCGGCCCTAGAGCCTATACAAGCCTAGCCATAACAATTCCCTGGCTATTTCTTCCCACACTATTTACTTCCCTGGACCCCTGTCTAGCAGGGTGACTGACATGATCCCCGGGGTGAATTTCCTTTCTCCCATCCAATCATCAAGATTCCTTTTGAAGAGGGCCAAAGAGGCACTTTGCTTGACACGTATGGGCAGTCTCTTCCAGAGTCTGGGGAGTCTCTGGGTCAGGAACCTATCCCTCCAGCATGTTTTGTTTATTGTGATGACAAGATTTAGATTCCAGGAATGTGTGGCTCTGAGGGATTGGGATTTCTGTAAGTGTAGCATGTCCAACAGCTCTGGGTTTGACATGGCCTTGTATGTTAAGCAGAGATCGCCTCGGAGTAGACGATATGCAACAGAGTATAGCTGGAGTTTTTAAGGCGGTCAGCATAGGGCATCTGCTTTAGGCCTGTGATTCTTTTAGTGAGGTATTTCTGCGGCCTTTCCAGTTGTTGCAGATGTCTTGAGAGTTACATATCAAATGGGGCATTGTATTCTACAATGGGACTAATGAGGGATGAGTACAGTGGGACAATGATCTCCTTTTTTCTGGATGAAAAGCCCTTAGTGATGAGGTGTGCCACATAGAAGGATTTCCTGACTGTGGCGATGTGGTTATTGAAGGTGAGACCACTGTCCACCTGTGTCCCTAAGTCTCGTATCACACTTTTGGTGTTTAGTGTACTGCCACCTATGTGATAATTCATGGGTACATGTTTTTTTCCCAAAAGGGATAACTATACATTTATTGGCATTGAGCTTGAGCCCATGGCTCTAGCACCAAGCATCTGTTGCTGTAAGGCCCTTTTGTGGAGTATCCACATCATTTGGGGATTCAATAATGGTTCCCAGTTTGCAGTCATCTGTGAACTTTGTTAGCCAGAGTCCCTTTGTGTTGGCCTGTACTTCAGAGAAGTAGATGCCAAACAAGAGAGGTCCCAGGACTGAACCCTGAGGTACTTCACTTGTCAGTTGTCTGGAGCTGGATTTGGAGTCAGCTACTTTTACAGTATAGGTTCTGTCAGTAAGCCATTTGGCAACCCACCGAGTGACATAGGGATTAATGCCCAGCTTAGTAAGTTTATCTATGATTCCAGAGTGGGGGATGGTGTCAAAGGCCTTGAGGCGAGGTCCAGATAGGCTGTGTGGACTGCCTTACCCTCGTTCATGGCTCTGGAGACTGATTCGAAGAAGTCAATAAGGTTCAGGAGACAAGATCGGCCCTTCATGAACCCAAACTGGGTGGGGTCCAGTGTTTTAAGGTTGCCAATGCCTTTGTTTATAAGTTCCATGATAATACGTTCCATGGCCTTGCAGATCAGGCTCGTCAGACTGATGGGGCGGTAGTTCCCACGATCCAAGGTGGATCTCCACTTGTGGAGTGGGATAACTGTAGCTGTGCACCACTCAGTGGGCACGAAGCCTGAGGTGAGGGTATGATTAAACATGACACTTAGGTGAGGTGCCAGTTCATTTTGTAGTTCATGTAGTACACAGCCCGGGATGTCATCTGGTCCCATGGATGCTGTATTCTTAGCTTTGGAGAGTGCGTATTTTACCTGTGTGGCTGTTATTACCGGAATTTGGCAATCTTCCAGTATTGAGATGGGCCATTTAAGGGGTGAGAGGGGGGTGAAGTTGGCACTGAATTGATCTGCCAGGATATTGGCAATATCCTTGGGATCAGTATATTTAATGCCATTCTGCTGTAGCTCAGAGCAGATCTGAGCATTGCCATTTAGATTCTTGACATAGTTGTAGAATGCCTTGTGGTTGTCTTTGGATTCGTTGGCAATTTTATTATTTTTATAGTGATCTCCAAGTTTCTTGCAGGAAGTGAGCATCTCAGTGGTAGTTCACCCCATCCCAAGAACAGTAGACCTCATGTTCACAGGTTGACACTAGGCACGCTGTCACCAAGACAAATAAACCCACTTAAATACTATGAAACTGATAATATTCACTCCCTTTTTCTGGAATAGCTATGCAGGATAACCAACAGGAGAAGTTTTGGCTACCCATTCAACTACAGAGAGTAACTTTGAATATAGCTAGAGTAATGCATTTGTTTAATATGTAGAGGCAGCTTGCTCTATATGGATGAAATATATTGGGATGGGTATGTATCCTGCCAATGAGCTTTATTTATTTGTTGATGTAGACTGAGATCCTTGGTATGGCTGTTTGAGGAGTAGTTTGTTATGTGGAGGTACAAGATGTTGAACAGGGCCGGGTCTTTCATAGCTCAAAAAGCAAAGGTTACTGCAAAGGAGATGGTAGGGGGCCTAGTAAAGGAAGAGGTCTGTCAGTCTATATGGACAACTAAATAACTGGAGAAAAGTGACCCTTTAAGTTAAAAATTTCTGAGTCCCCTCAATATGAACAATGTACTTTAGAAAGTCACATGCCAAAAAGAACCATTACATTCAGTGATGGGCAAGGGGTGATTACAAGGGGGAGATAAAAAGGCTTCTTTAGTTGTAGAGGACATGACTTTGAAAATTAATTAGTTGTGCCAAACAGAATGGTTTCTAAACTGTTTTGTAGATATGATAGTTAACCCGATAGAGAGTTAACAACAGAGGAGCCAAGTTTCTAATGGCAGTATAATTTTGAAGGGGATGGGTGTGCCATTTATATGAGAAAATGTAGAGAAGGAAATTTTTATTTAGCAAAGAGAACCACACATTTCTCAACATTTAGCTTAATACCCTTGCTAATACTCCAACACCTGGCACAGTCATACCCTTGCAGGAAGTGAGCTGATAACCTTGCCATGTTCATAGGTTAGTACTAGGCTAAGTGCCCTTGTGGGCCATTTTAAGCCTAGCCAATTACCCCATGTGAGAATCAAACCCTGCACCTTGTGTCTGTAAGGTAAATACCTTAACCATTATGCCAACCTCCCACCCCCTTGTAGTCATCAGCAATCTTAGATAACCACAAGCCTGGAATATTAGACTGGATATCAGAGAAATACATGCAGAAAAAGAGACCGCTAAATAATGAGCCTTGTGGGATATTTTAGTAACATTTTTATATTTTGAGGAAACTCCTGCAACTTTCACTCCATGAATTCTGTAAGCCAAGCAGTTAGCTATGCATTGCACAATGCAGGGGTACACATTACATTTAGTAAGTGTATCAATAATACTTGCATGGAGGATTGTACTGAAGGTTTTATTATTATTAGGACAGACACAGCAAAGTGAACTTTTCAAAGAGGTTTATAAGGTTAAGCAGACAGGATCTGCCATTGGCAAACCGAAACTGGTTTGGGTCAGGGCCCAGGAGGTTTCTTATTTCTGTATCAATTATGTTGAAGATTATGTGGTCTACACCCTTAGATATTAGACTGGTGGCTGATAACACTTATGGGACAATAAGTACCTAGATCAGAGGTAAGATCACCTTCATGTAATGAGATTAAAGTAGTAGCTGTGCAAGCATCAGGTGCATTACCTGTGGAGAGTCTGATATTAAAAGCTATTCTTAGCAATGGTAAGTAGGCATCCCTTTAATTTATCATGGCCCATGCAAGCAGCGCTTTTCACAGGACAAGGTTGAAAGAATGTGGTCTAAGATAATTTTAGGGAAGGAGGTCTGGGAATGGGGAATAAAAGAGTGAGTGTCTGTGGTAAAGTTAGAGCTAAATTTATCTGCTAGGATATTGACTATCTCCTTGGGACCCAAATAATATTAGTGTAAGCAAGCTTAAAGTGTATTTATATATTTCTTTTTAGCTTCCACACATAGCTGAAAATGGATTTATAGTTAAGTTTTTGTAACTACAGTGAGTTCATATTCAGCTTCACACTTTCTAATGGCACATTTAAGATTTTGTGTGGATAGCTTTAACAATTTTCTTTTCTTGTTTTTTTTTGTGTTTTTTTTTTTTTTTTGTTTGGTTTTTTTGAGGTGGGGAAATGGAGATTTAATGTACGAACTAATTATTTTCTTTATTCTTTAAACAATTTGCTAATACAAGTATTCCACCATAAAGTTGTGTTCTTATTTCCCGGTATATTTGGAGCAGATCCAGATAGACTTCACAATGCAAGTATTTACTTGTAAATAGAAAATGAAAATGTAGAAAAGGACAACTAGGGCAGGAATCAGCATGTAGAAGGTTACTATAGAATTTATTATAATCACCTATGAGTTTCAATAGACTCGCTTTTGGCAATCCCTAAAAGATTGAGATAACAATAGTGAGGCTATTGGAGTCTCTAATGGGTAACTTGACAATGTGTTCAAGAAAGTTGCTATTAACAATGTCTGTGAAGCATCGGGCATATTTGTTATTGATGTTACAGATTGGCCATTTGGATAGTTGGGTAGTTAAAATCACCTAGGAGATGAGAGTTGGAATGGGTAACAGTTTTATCTAAAACATTTAGGCAATTGTTGTGGTCAGTAGGAGATATGGAAGATGATCTATAGCTAGTAATGTTGTAATATTTATTCAGTGCACCTTGATTGTCTCATCTTTCCTCCCTGAAAACCCCAAGGACTCAAAGACACTAATCAGTCCTTAATTATTATAGGTGTAAGAAGATGACTTCATTTAAAGGGGTTTCCAACAAATTTAACTTTTCTGATGTGTACTTTACAATCCTGGGTTCCTTTTCCTCCTCTTACTTCTTTTTGAAGAAATACCATGGACATAAGAAACCCTTGACCTTTTCTAAAAACACTTATTTACTCCTTTTGTTCCCTGAATAGACAGAGACACTTTATTACATATAAAATGAATTGCATATGGATAGGCCAGTGATGTGCTTGTATCCACGTCATTTCTAGCAATCCTTGTAACAGACACACCTGAGGACTCATAAAGAACTTTAGTGCTTATGTTAAGGGCTGCTATAAAAAGGCCAAATTTCTATGACGTGGAGATTTTCCATTCGGAGATACATTAGCTGCAATGACATGTCTCTGAATCACCATTAACTACCATAAGTCCAGATCAACACTTTCCTGCAGTAGATAACAGTGATGGCTACATTGGGTTAATACTGGAATCCCAGTCACTACTCCACATACACACACACCACATAGTTCATACCCATCTCTGCTGTCAGAACATTTACAATATCTCCTTTATCACTGCCCTGGCAGTTCATGAATGATTGCAGTCAGTCCTTAATCACAGGGATTTCAGTTTTACAATTCATATCCTTCAGTAAATGCATTTTAATACAAAAGCTGTTATCCTAGCAACTCTCTACATTTGTAAAGGGAACACTTAAAATCCATTAATAATGTTGTCCTACCATTACTTTTGTATAGCATTGTGAGGTACAGATATATACTTAATGCATCCTGTCCCTCTCCCTCATAAGTCACAAACTGTTGCAGGCATCGCGTGATGCCTGAGATCCTCAGTATATGTTAAAAAAACACTGCTGTACTAACTTATTAGCTTAGCTGGTTAGTGCTGGGGTTAATGGTATAGGGTTCAAGTTGCTTTCCTTTCCCATGTGCATTAGATTTTTTTCTTACTTATTTACTTTTAACATGATAGCCCTGGTGTCTAGTAGTGACTCAGATGACTAATATCCTCTTTGGGAGATGGGAGGGTACAGAGTTGGAATCTCTTTTAGTACCTTTTAAGGTATGCTACTTATCTCTGGTGTCTAGTGGTGACTCAGACTACTAATCCTCTTTGGGATGTGGGAGGGTACAGGGTTGGAATCCCTTTTGGTACCTCTTAAGGCACATTACTTATCTCTGGTGTCTAGTGATTCCCACAACACATTTTTTAAATATGTGCCTTTAAGGCACACCATACATACATATCCCTTGTGTCTAGTGGCACCCCCCGACCCACATCTTCTGAGTTATCCCTGGCATATAGTGGTTTCCTCATCCCCATTATGTTTACATGCCTTTAAGGCACAAGATATAAAGGCGTTTCCCCTGATGTCAGGTTTTCCCCCAACCTACATCATGTTTAAGTGCCTTTCAGGTATGTTATGCAGAGTAAGCTGTGGTGTCTAGTGCCCCCCCCCCAAACTTGACCCCTACTGTGTGTGTCATTAAGGCATCCTACCATTGCCAAGAATTATACCGCAGTACAAGCAGAAAATGATTGACTTCAACAATTGGCTAAATTTCTGGTGTCATTCTTAGGGGATCCAGTATCTGTCTGCTTGGAATGACATGATTGACAGACCTCAATGCTTTGCCAGAGATGGCCTGCATCTATCACCCCTGGGTTTCTGGATACTGGCTAAGGCTCTTGCCACCCCCATAGTGCCTTTTCTAGGCGATGTTCCAAAGACCAAATTACCACCGTTAACAGCTATAAATAAATTCAATCTGAGGGTCATGCTGCTCAACGTTAGAAGTCTAAATCTCAAGATGCACTTGCTCGAAGCACTCCTCAAAATGGAGGACATCAACATTTGTGCTGTAACAGAGACCTGGTTTAAAGCAGCAGAAAGCACCCTACACTACCAGGCTATAACTCATTCCACACCTTTCGGTCCCAGAACATGGACCGAAGCTCCAAAGGCAGTGGTGTCTCTATCTTCATAAAGGATATGCACACCTCCAGACTAGTAGCACAGCATAACACATCTGAGATACTTCAGGTACAACTAACATTGGGTAAGATGGCAATTCAGGTCATAGCCTGCTATAGCTCCCTAACCATGTCCCAAGTTTCTCACTTCACATTCTTAAGCACCCTGGAAACTATTAGGGTCAAACCCAACACTCTCATACTTGGTGACTTCAACTACTCCTCCATCAACTGGGAAAACTACTCATGCACCAATACACTGGCCCAACGCTTCCTGGAATTCATCAATTCCAATGCCCTGGATCAGCTCATTCCTACCCCCACTAGAGGAAGCAACATTCTTGACCTGGTTATTTCTAACATGGGCAACCATTGCTCTACACCAATAATCAATTTCTCCCTGGTTAGATCCGACCACAAACTAATGACCATGGAAATCCACATTTCACCCACACCACCCACAAATGTAACCACCATGAAAACCTTCTCCAAAGCTGACTTTGGGCTCCTAAAAACAGAGGTGGCTAACTTCACTGCACCCATTTCAATGGAAAATAGATGCATGACTGCCAAATCATACACCAATGCACTGTGTGAACATGTACATAAATGCATGGAACTAGCCATACCCAACAGAACCAAGACGCTGTCCTCCAAAAAAAGGGAGCCAATCTGGTGGTCCCCTGTCATGAATAAACTCTACAACAGAAGGAAGAAACTGTTGCAGAAAAAGGTGAAGTCCCAAGACTGGAAAAACTCCCTTACTAGCCTCAACAAAAAGTTGAGATCCCTCATCAAAACCTCTAACGCCAGCTATGAAGGCAGAATTGTGGCAGATACTAAAAACAACCACAAAGCCTTCTATAGTTATATCAAGAATCTCCACTGCAATACCCAGGTATGCTCTGAGTTACTGCACAATGGTACCTCCTATACTGAGCCAACAGATATTGCCAACACACTGGCCGACAGATTCAGTGCCAACTTTACCCCCCCCCCCCGAGGACCAATCACAATACCAGGGGAATGCCAGGCACCCAGCATTACTGCAGTACAGGTTAAAGCTGCATTGCCCAAAGCCAAGAATACAGCTTCCATGGGACCCAACATTATCCCTGGATGTGTTCTACATGAACTACTAAGTGAACTGGCACCACATCTGTGTGCCCTGTTCAATCACAGCCTCACCTCAGGCTTTGTCCCTACTGAATGGCACACTGCTACAGTCATCCCTCTCTATAAAGGGGGAGTGACTACAGACCCGGGGAATTATCGCCCCATTAGCCTGATGAGTCTGATGTGTAAGGCTATGGAGCGCATCATCATGGACCTAATTAACAAGGATATAGGGAATCTCCAAACTCTAGATCCCATGCAGTTTGGTTTTGTAAAAGGCAGATCATGCCTACTCAACCTGATTGACTACTTTGAGTCAAGTCACTAGAGCTGTGGATGAGGGCAAGGCAGTTCATACAGCCTACCTCGATCTGGCCAAGGCCTTTGATACCATTCCCCACTCAGGAGTTATTGATAAACTCACCAAACTAGGCATCAACCCCTATATCACAAGGTGGGTTGCAAATTAGCTCAGAGATAGAACCCATAGTGTGAAAGTAGTGGACTCTAAGTCAGACTACCGACAGTCACGAGTGGAGTCCCACAGGGATCAGTACTGGGTCCTCTCCTGTTTGGCCTCTACTTCTCAGAAGTCCAGGCCAACACGGATGGACTCTGGCTGACCAAGTTCACAGATGACTGCAAGCTGGGAGTCATTATTAACTCCCCAAGTGATGTAGACATCCTACAGAAACGCCTCACTGAGACCAATGACAGATGTTGAAACCATGGCCTTAAGCTTAATGCTAAAAAATGCATTGTCATCCCCTTTGGGAAAAACTCAGTTCCCACTTATTACCACATTGATGGCAGCCCACTGAACACTGAAGGCATTATAAGAGATCTGGGGACACAGGTTGACAGCAACCGCTACTTCGACCACCACATTACTACTGTGGTCAGAAAGTCCTTCTATGTGGCACATTTCATTACCAAGAGTTTTGCATACAGGAAGAAATAGGTCATCATCTCTCTCTCTACTCTTTCCTCATTATGCCAGTCATTGAGTATAATGCCCCATTTGGCATGTACCTCACTAGATGCATGCAACAGCTGGAAAGGCTGTAAAAGTACCGCACAAAGGGAATCCTAGGCCTTAAACATATGTCCTACATGGACAGACTCAGAAAACTCCAGCTATTCTCTGTCTCATATCATCTACTAAGAGGCGATCTCTGCTTGACTTACAAAGACATGTCTGACCCAGCTGTGTTAGAAATGCTACATCTAAAGAAATCCAAATACCTCCACACCACACACTCCAGAGACCTCAACCTCATTACCACAATCAACAGAACATGCTGGAGAGACAAGGTTCATAACCCAGAGACTGCCCATGCTCTGGAATAGACTTCCCATATATGTCAAGCAGAGCACCTAATTGGCCCTCTTCAGGAGAAATCTTAATGAGTGGATGGGAAATAGAAAGTTCACCCCGGGGATCACTGCAGTGGGTCTACTTGATAGAGGCACTGGGAACTAACGTTGGGTGGCACAATGCCAGGACACTTCTATGGGCTAGGCTTGTAAAGGCTCCAGGGCCATTAGCCTAGTACACACCTATGAACCTATGAAGAAAAAACACATCCTTCATGGCTCGTGATTCCCCATGACCCAAAGCTGTGGACTTTGTTTGTTAGTCTTGGGGTGTGTGGAAGTGTGACAGCCACCACCCCAACACACACACATGCACCTACCTAACTTACCCCCTCACTAACTCTCCAACCTCTACCTCCTAGGCAAACACACACTCACACATAAACTCACACATGCAGCCCCTTGCACACACCTCCTAACATTATCTTACCACTATACTTCCGAGTACTTACTTGACCTTTTGACCATGTTCATCACTACAAAGAAGCCAGGAGTGGCAGTGCTTATCTTTACAATAGATGCCTTACTGTAAGCAGTTCTGAGGGGAGACAGAACATGGCTAATTAACATATGCCACTCCTCCAGACTGCCTCATTAGCATTAAGCATAGCTGCTGAGATAGCACATCATGGTGCTGTCTCTGACCAGTCCATTTGCAGCTCAGTTTTATGAGTACTCTAGCAAAATATATCTTCTGTTATTCAAGGACCCAAATCATGAAGTTCTTGTTTTTGGAAAGAGTACAGGTTTTCTGATGGGCACAGTACTGCCTTAAGCCTTGAAGTCACCTTCATGTAGTACCATAACTAGCTGTGATAAACATCAGCTATTGTCCTTAGCTGGTGTGTAGCATCTCATAACACTATTTACACCCACTGTTAAATCAGTTTGCCTGCACATACACAAACTTGTAATTATGGTTGTCAGAATTGTCATAATTTGCAATTTTGCCTGCTGTGTTCCTCTTGTGTACATTAAATCCTGATATATCTTTTTATACATGTTTTTCTCATTTATTTCTGGTTGCTTTTAACTTTCTTCAGCTCATTACTATTTGCTGTTGACCTGTCTTTATTCATATCGGTCAGAGCTGTACCTGAAATCAGGCATATTGGTGGCTAGTATGCTTATCTGGTTAACAAAAGCTAACAGGCTTAGTAAATTTATGTACTCAATAAAAATAGTATTGTTATCTGCCTTGTTACTATAGAAAATGTCAAACACTATATGTAAAGAAAAACATGGTCTTTACTACATTATGCAGTACAGTACATGTCAATAAAGTTGCCACAAATAGCATGGGTACTGTCATTTATTGCATGGCAGGCTTTTTAACTACATAACCAAGCGCAGATCTGAAGGCCAAACTGTACTGCATATATAACACTCAAAAATACAAACAGACTTACCTCTAAGTACAGTGTTAAATGCCAACTCTACATTTGTTGCATCCAGTGCAGAGGTTTCCAGAAAGTGCAAGTTGTTTTTTTCTAAGAAACAAATAGATAAACAAATATATATTTAATAAAATATTTAGTTACATAACTGAGCCAATAAACAGTGATGCATCCACTAAAAATGTAGGCAAATGCTACCTGTTGAAAATTATTTGCTGTTGTTATGCACATCTATGAATAACCAATAAGTTCTTTGACTCTCGGGTTGTAAACATAGTTCCAAATATGTACAAAACTGCTGTGCCAAATTTATATTAGAAAGAGAGCCACAGTCATAGGTAGTTCACAAAGTTTTGAATCCTGCATGTGTACTACCTGGGTCAGCAAACCGTTGCTAAGCACTATCATTTAAAAAAATAAATCCTCCCTAAATAGATCTTTGGAACTCGTGCTTCATCTTCCATAAAACTCATTGGCAGTTTGATTCTGCTGATTCAAACTACAAGAACTGTCTAATCAAAGACTTCTTCACATATGACAGCTTTTGCAGAACCATATCAAAATAATTCTAATTCATACAGTTTCTACCTAAGCAGCAATCATTTGATCACAATGTGACAGATATACAAAAAACAAGTCTTTGAAAATAAGAACTTAACCACATATATTATAATAACACAAATCAGCTTTCATAGCTTAGTTACAAATCAGATTGGAACATATATTATTACCCTTATTCAGCCCTCCCAAAAAAACATTGTGAATGTCTGTGAGCAACTTTACTTATGACAGTGATTCACATTTCAGTGAATGCTGTTTGAACAACTCAATTCCATCAAATGGATTAAAACTGCATTGATTTTACTTTACTTCAAGGATGTATGCCCTCAGAGTAGGTTACAGGGTGCAGGGGCAAAGCCTCCTACATGGAGGTGGGGGCATCCCCTCCCCCACTTCAGTGCCGCATATAGTTTCACACATCTTCAGTAGAATGGATTCATTTTAATATTCATTTTAAAGTGAAATATGACATATAAATTGCACACATATACAGAAAGAAAAAAGGAGAAAAGAGGGTAGAGAGACATTTTTATCAAAGTAATTTCCATTAATTTTCAGTCAGCCTTGAGCACTATGTTTGTTTATAACCGGATAGGTGGGTTGGTCATTGAGGCTTTTTCAGACATCATCCAAGCTCCCATGGAACAAACACAGGGCAACTCAGACAACAGTTACAAAATATGACTGGCAAGTAGTTCATTTAACAATGTACAAACAAAAATTTGAAATTAGACTCACGGTATATACATTTTAGAATGATAAGCAAATTCACAAGACACAGTAATTATGTTACAGAGTTAATTAAGAAAGAAAACACATCTGGCTAAACAATCAGCACTTACTCATTATCCCTCAGAAACTTGCATTCCTTTTCAAGAAATATACATTATTTTACTTTAGTAGTGAAAGCGCCCCGTGTTTATTGGTTATGAGTATGAGTCTAGCCAATTCCAGCCTGCTGGGTCAATGATATAGAATCCTGTCTCACTGAGTATGGCACTGGCTGTCAATGGAAGCCAGTGGTCGCTGTTAACTAGTGAGACTTTTGTACACAGTGATGAGCACATGGGACAGCCAGTAAGAGAAACCTGTACATTTTTATTAATCATAGCTTAAAGAAGGTGTAAATTGCTCTGAAATGGAGGGTTACTACAGGAAACCCATAATCCAGCTTAGGTAACAGTATGTTTTTAAGTAGATCTTTACATGTTATGAGCAAAAATAACCATCATAGTCTGTATCAAAATTTTATTTCCTGGGTCCATATAAATTAATAGGTACTTATTAAGATATTGATGTGTGAGGATCATTAGAAGCCTAGCTTTACATTCCCATGGTAGTTTTTTAATTCTTATATTTTGTGTATGAATAACCCAGAGTGGACAGAACAAGGATATGTAGGGGCATTAATTGTTTCCCCTTTCCAATAAGAGACAAGGGTACAAGATTTACAGTTTCCCATCCAATGACCCAATTTCCATTTGAACAGTGTAAGATAAGTACTTTGCTTTATGTGGAGTAGAAGGCGAGCTATAGGAACACTGTTCTCTGTGACACATGTTCAGTAGCATAGCTATGCTGGGGTGAGAGGGGCAACTGCCCCAGGCACAAAGTGTTAGGGGGAACAATCAGCCAATCCCAATCACTAATGCAAAACCGGCTTTTAAAAGCCTGTATTGCGTTTGCAGTCAAACTTGACCACCGGCTGGTCTAAAGTATAGCAACTTGCTACATTTTAAAAATCACTTTTTGTTTTTAACTATAACCTGAATGCTGTAGCTCTGTGTGCAGGCAGAGTATGAACTGTAGCAACTGTTTGCTACATTTCTGGAAAACAGTTTTCTACTGTTTATTAGAAGGATTTTTTTAAGTAAAAGTTGAGCACTGTAGCACTCCATGCAGGCAGGGTATAAACTGTAACAACTGTTTGCTACATTTGTAGCAAAGAGTTTGTTGTTTGTTAGAGATTATTAGAACATTTTTGTTTAATAAAGTGGAGGAGAGTTGGGGAAAGGCACAGAAATGGGACCTGAATGGCTAGGTAGGAATGAGGGGGGCTTGTTGTCCATCTGGCCACCTTGTTAGTCTGCCAGTAGAAGGAACGTCCATTTTTTTTTTTTTTTTGCTTTTCTATGGAAGAACTGGAGGGGTTGGGATGGATCTGTAATTGGCTTAATACAATAAGGTGCTTTTTTTGTTTTGTTTTTGCTCTTCACTTGAAGAGCTGAGGAGATAAGGCATTGGTTCATGGCACTGTTGAGGCAACTATGTTCCTGTACATATTTATCCCTTCAACATTTTATTTATTTATTTGACATCTGTTAACTGGGTTGGTCCAACTGAGTCCAAGTCCATTTTCAGTGGAGACCCAAGGAGAAAAGCTCCAGTTTATGACAAACATTATGAAAACACACATTTAAAAAAAAAATTTCTTGAAACATACAATGAAGTGTAAATTGAGACATAAGTTGATAGATCACTTAGTTGAGCAAGGCAGAGATACAAAATAGTGGAACAATCTAGGAGCTAGAGCTGTAAAAACATTGTATTAAGGGTAAAGAAGGGGTTATGTATGTACATATATATATATTAATATATATGTCCTGTTTATGGTGCAAAAGACATTGAAATCCCTTGATTAGGTGTTTACACTACCATTGGACTTGCAAATGTATAGTAGCTGTGGCAGTATAGGGTTTATTGAGGCTGCATATATGAGCCTGTATGATACTGAGAAGATGATTAAAGCTTTGAAATGGTCTGCATATTTTGTAAATGGAGCCACCTATACTGAACCAGAATATATAGCAAACCTTCTGGCTGATAAATTCAACTTCAATTTTACTGCCCCCCCCCCCTCCCAACCTTCCCTCAGGAAATATCGTCAAATATAACTACCCCTACTATCACTAGGGAACAGGTCCTTAATGCTCTAAGACCAAGAACACTGCATCAATGGGTCCAGACAATATCCCAGGATGCCTTCTAAATAGCATGAAACATGACCTATCAGGGCCTCTGAAATTACTATTTAACTGTAGCCTCCAAACAGGCTTCGTACCTCATGAATAGAGAAAGGCAACAGTCATCCCTCTGCACAAAGATGGGCCATCTACAGACCCTGGAAACTACAGGCCCATAAGTCTCACTAGTCTTATATGTAAAGCCATGGAAAGAATTATCATGGAGATGACCAAAAGAGATATAGTAAACCTCCAGACACTGGACCCAACAGAGTTTGGTTTCGTCAAGGGCAGATCATGCCTCCTCAACCTGGTAGACTTCTTTGAGAGGGTCTCCAAAGCAATGGGTGAGGGCAGAATCGTTCACACTGCCTACCTTGATCTGGCCAAGGCATTTGACACTCCACACAGTTAAAAAACTCCAGCTATACTCTGTCGCATATCGTCTACTCAGAGGCGATCTCTGCTTAACATACAAGGCCATGTCAAACCCAGAGCTGTTGGACATGCTACACTTAAAGAAATCCCAATCCCTCAGAGCTACACGCTCCAGGGATCTAAACCTTGTCATCACAATAAACAAAACATGCTGGAGGGATAGGTTCCTGACCCAGAGACTCCCAGACTCTGGAATAGATTGCCCATACATGTCAAGCAGAGTGCCTCTTTGGACCTCTTCAAGAGGAACTTTGACGATTGGATGGGAGAAAGGAAATTCACCTCAGGGATCACGTCAGTCGCCCTGCTAGACAGGGGTCCAGGAAAGTAAATAATATGGGAAGAAATAGCCAGGGAATTGTTATGGCTAGGCTTGTATAGGCCCTAGGGCTGATAGCCTAGTACCAACCTATGAACCTATGAACACAATACCCCACTTGAGAATTGTTGGCAAACTCAAGAGGTTAGGTACAAACCATATGTCTCCTGGTAGATACCCAACTGGCTCACTGACAGGACACAGGAATTTAGAATTGGTGAGTCCACCTGTGCAAAGAGGCCAGTCACAAGTGGAGTCCCACAGGGATCAGTCCTTGGGCCACTTCTTTTTGGCATTTACTTCTCAGAAGTTAAGGCCAATGTCAGTGGTCTCTGGCTGACTAAATTTGCAAATGATTGCAAATTAGGAGCTGTCATTGAATCTCACACTGACACAAATGTTCTCCAGGAGGGGCTGGCACAGACAAACAACTGGTGTCACAGTCAAGGACTAAAACTAAATGCCAAGAAATGCATTATAGTATCTTTTGGAAAGTCATCCATCCGTGGTAACTATCACATTGACAACACACCCCTTACAGTTGACCCAGCAGTCAGGAACTTAGGGACACACATAGAAAGTAATCTAGCCTTTGATCATCATGTGTCTACAGTGGTGAGGAAATCATTCTATGTTGCGCAACTTATAAACAAAGGAAGTCATTGGTCCATTGTATTTGGCATTCATCAGACCTATCATTGAGTACAATGCCCCCTTAGATATGTACCTAACCAGGCATATCCAACAACTGGAATGTCCACAGAGGCTCCTCACTAAAAGAATACAGGACGTAAGTAATATGTCCTATGCAGACAGCCTCAAGGCCATATCCCTGTATTCTGTCTCCTACAGGATTTTGAGTGGAGATCTATGCCTGGCATACAAGGCATTGTCAGACCCCACTCTGATGGACCTCCTGCATATCCACAAAACAAACAGTACCAGAATTACCCATTCTAAAGACTTAAACCTTGCCTGTGATATAAATAGAACCTGCTGGAGAGATAGGTATGTATCCCAGAGACTACCTTGTCTATGGAACAGGCTCCATATCCATGTGAAGTAGAGTTCTTCCCTAATCCAATTCAAGTGCAACTTGGACAATTGAATGGGAAACCGGAAATTCATCCCTGGTTTAGCACCTGTGTGTCTGATGCAAACAGGTAACCTGTAAATGGTTCATCTCCCAGGCCCATGCTTACACTTATCAAGGGTATCCAAACTTGTCAGAGATTTGGGATGCATAGATAAGCTTAAAAAGGCCCTTGTGGTTGTTAGCCTAGTAAACATCTAAGAACCTATGATTTAGACCCTTAATTATTAGTGAAAAAGCACTGTAGTCATTCCAGTTGTGCAAGTGTTTCGACAAGTACATATTAAAAGGACACTACATTCAATGATCAACCTAATGAGAACCAAGTACAGTAGAAGGCTAATATATACCTGGACCTGAATGCCATACGTTTAGATATAAGTGTGCGATGAAAAAGGGCTTCCTTGTAATAGGGGCTATGTGAGGATCAAAGGACTGTTAATTGACAACACAAGTTCTCAAGCCCCTGACTATGTGACCAATTTTCAGGAGTGTGTTGTCAATGTGATAGTTACAATGGTGGTCCTTCTTGATGAAGGATACTATAATATATTTCTTGGC
Organism: Protopterus annectens; assembly: GCF_019279795.1. Lineage (NCBI taxonomy): Eukaryota > Metazoa > Chordata > Ceratodontiformes > Protopteridae > Protopterus > Protopterus annectens. The sequence continues at coordinate 275,333,742 of NC_056741.1, forward strand.
ACTGAATTTTAGTCTATGGTTTTGATACCATATATTTGTTTGGGAAAGGCCCACCTAGAAGTTCTTGGTGTCCTTAATGGAGTTTATGATGGCACCATGTATACAGTCATAGGTTCATAGGTTGGTACTAGGCTATCAGCCCTAGGGCCTATACAAGTCTAGCCATAACAATTCCCTGGCTATTTCTTCCCACACTATTTACTTCCCTGGACCCCTGTCTAGCAGGGCGACTGATGTGTTCCCCGGGGTGAATTTCCTTTCTTCCATCCAATCATCAAGATTCCTTTTGAAGAGGGCCAAAGAGGCACTCTGCTTGACATGTATGGGCAATCTATTCCACGGTCTGGGGAGTCTCTGGGTCAGGAACCTATCCCTCCAGCATGTTTTGTTTATTGTGATGACAAGGTTTAGATCCCTGGAGCATGTGGCTCTGAGGGATTGGGATTTCTTTAAGTGTAGCACTTCCAACAGCTCTGGGTTTGACATGGCCTTGTATGTTAAGCAGAGATCGCCTCTGAGAAGACGATATGCGACAGAGTATAGTTGGAGTTTTTTAAGGCGGTCAGCATAGGGCATCTGCTATAGGCCTGTGATTCTTTTAGTGAGGTATTTCTGTGGCCTTTCCAGTTGTTGCAGATGTTTTGAAAGGTACATATCAAATGGGGCATTGTATTCTATAATGGGTCTAATGAGGGATGAGTACAGTGTGACAATGACCTCCTTTTTTCTGGATGAAAAGCCCTTAGTGATGAGGTGTGCCACATAGAAGGATTTCCTGACTGTTGTGGCGATGTGGTTATCGAAGGTGAGACCACTGTCCACCTGTGTCCCTAAGTCTCTTATCATACTTTTGGTGTTTAGCTTACTGCCACCTATATGGTAATTCACGGATACATGTTTTTTCCCAAAGGTGATAACTGTACATTTCTTGGCATTGAGCTTGAGCCCATGGCTCTGGCACCAATCATCTGTTTCTGTAAGGCCCTTTTGTAGAGTATCCACATAATTTGGGGATTCAATAATGGCTCCCAGTTTGCAGTCATCTGTGAACTTTGTTAGCCAGAGTCCCTTAGTGTTGGCCTGTACTTCAGAGAAGTAGATGCCAAACAAGAGTGGTCCCAGGACTGAACCCTGAATTACTCCACTTGTCACTTGTCTGGAGCTGGATTTGGAGTCTGCTACTTTTACAGTGTGGGTTCTATCAGTAAGCCAGTTAGCAACCCATTGGGTGACATAGGGATTAATGCCCAGCTTAGTAAGTTTATCTATGATTCCAGAGTGGGGGATGGTGTCAAAGGCCTTGGCAAGGTCTAGATAGGCTGTGTGGACCACCTTACCCTTGGCCATGGCTCTGGAGACTGATTCAAAGCAGTCATCTGCAGAGGTAGTCAGCTATAGCCCCTTAACATTTGCTTTGGCCTCTAAGAAATAAATGCCAAAGAGCAGTGACCCGAGGACTGAACCTTGGGGTACAATTTTAGTGACAGGTCTTTTACAGGAGGTACAGCTACTCACCCTAATTTCCTGAGTTCTATTTGTGAGTCAGTTTACTCTCCAATTAGTTACATAAGGGTTTACATTTAACTTGAGGAGTGTATCTATGTGTCTAAATGTGGGATGGTGTCGAACACCTTTGTGAGGTCTAGAAATGCAGTACATACTGGATTGCTGTTTGTCCTCATCATCTGTTTCAGTAATCTTCTCAAGGATGTCGACCAGGCTAACTAGGTAGGATTTCCCCTTGATGAATCTGAACTATCTTGAGTCAAGAGTTTGTAGGTTGCTTATGTCCTTATTTATCAATTCTATAATGATGCTTAGTTAGGATAAGGTCTTTTGTGTCAGTATTTCTATATGCTTCCGTGACTCACGTGCACTGGCCCAGTAATCAAGGAGCCTCAATCCTCACCACTAACACCAGTGAGGGGCATCCACATCGGGAAGGATAACAAATACACACATGCAGTAAAGTACAATTTCCCTTAAGAGCACACAGAGATCACCGTCAGTCTGGGGCTGGTTTCTCCCATTCTCTCCAGATCCCCAATAAGACTCCCCACTGGCATAGCTATAGAGTGGAGTCCTTAGCCAAGATTTTAAGCCAAGTCCTTCCAGCACTCCCTCTGTCCAACTAGTGCTTCGTGTCCCTGCCCAGTAGCTGACACACACACACACACACACACACACACACACACACACACACACACACACACACACTTTGAGATATGATTTATATACAACCACACAGACCACAGACACTCCTGGGGAAGGCTGGCACAGGTTCACTAGCTGTGCCCCTTCTGTCCAGGCTATAAGGTAGTAATCCACTACCACCAGAACCCCTATTTATCAGCTACCAATAAGGCCCTTCCCAAAGGGTGTCCAATTATTACTATGCAATATTATTATCCAAATAGTACGTGTGACTGAGCAGCAAGACTATTGGACTGGCTTTGTACAATATCACTATATACATGCAATGTACTCAAGAGCTTTAATTATCTCTACACAAAACCGCCACAGTTGAAAGGTTTAAAAATATTTAATAATAAATAATAAAAACACAAGACAATACTTCTAACTACACAGTGCTAGGCAAGAGTTCAGACATCACAGGAAAATGCTTAAAATAATACTGTAGAATAGTTTTGACATGTGTAGAAAACAGCTAGACTATACTTTCTATTTTGTATATTTTCCTAAGAGCAGTCACAGTTCTAAATAAACTTACATATAAAGCAAAAGCAACGTGCTGGTGAAGTGTTGTCAGCTTTAGACAAAATCCAAAATGCTCTCCTTCTCTCTCTGAGACAGTCTTTTAAACTGATAATACATCACTGCTGACCCATTTTAGATTACATAATTCTTCTCTGGTTCCCAGGCTAACAGAAACTTAGAGTTCAACATATCTTTGATCTTACACCTGATCAGGAAACCACAGCAATTAAAGACATTATATATGTAAAATCTAGCAATTAACTCTGGTCTCAAAACAATAGAAAGAATCTGCTGGTCCAGACATCACGGCTCTGAGTTTGAGATCAAACAGTCATACAATGCTTGACTTATCAGCTTTCTTCCAGCAGAGTGCACTGTTGTTGCATTTTTGACGTTCAACATTTAACACAATTTTCTTACATTTAAGAGAACAAGCCTGTGGCTTATATTAATATTTACAAATGACAGAATTATCTACAAAATTCTATCTAGCTAGGCTGGCAGCCTTCACATATCTCCCCCCACCCAGAGAATTCAAGCTAGTTTTTCAAGTGACCCTTGAGAAACGTTGCTTGAGAGGGTTAGGTCTATCTGAGTATATCTTACCCCATTCCCTGTCTTGAAAGCCCATCTATGTTGGCATTGCTAACCCCACTGCGGTGCTGCACTGATATATTATATGCGTACAACCATAGGCTCCATCTTAGCAACTTGGCATTTTGCTGGCTGGCTTAGTGTAACCAAGTTAGGGGATTGTGATCCGTAACTACAGTGAATTTTCTTCCATACAGATAAGGCTGAAGTTTCTGCAGTGCCCACACTATGGCTAGGCATTCCTTTTCTACAGCTGCATAGCATTCCTCCCTGGGTTAGAACCTACAACTGAGATAAACCACTGGGTGCTCTTCTCGCTCTGAAGAAATCTGGCTAAGTACAGCCCCCACCCCATGTTTCGAAGCATCCACCTGCACAACAAATTCTTTGTTGTAATCTGGACTGGCTAACACAAGTACTTCTTTAAGCTTATGGAATGCCTACTCACATGCTGGAGTCCACACTACCTTATCTGGCCTGTTTTTCTTTGTCAGGTCTGTGAGGGGAGCAGTTATGGTACTATAACTGGGAATGAAGTTTCTGTAGTACCCTGCTGTTCCTAAGAATGCCGTCATCTGCTTTTTGGTAACAGGTGCAGGCCATGCCTAAATGGCTTCCACTTTAGCAGGTTCTGGCCTGATCTTACCACTCCCCACTCTATGTCCCAGGTAGGAGACCTCTGCCATACCTACCTGACATTTGCTGGGCTTAATGGTCAACCTTGCCCTCTGTAGTCTGCCCAGCACCTCCCTGACATGTTGAAGGTGTTCTTGCCAGGAATGGCTGTAGATGGCAATATAATCTAGGTAAGCAAGGGCAAACCCTCCTGCTCCTGCTAGGATATGATCTACCAGCCTCTGGAAAGTTGCTGGGGCATTTTTCATCCCAAAGGGCATCTTTGTGAACTCATACAAGCCAAAAGGAGTCACAAAGACTGACCTCTCTCTAGCACTGGGAGTCAAGGGCACCTTCCAGTAACACTTGGTAAGATCACTGGTAGTAGAATGCTTAGTGCAACCCAGCTGCTCTAGGGCCTCATCTGTTCTAGGCATGGGGTAAGCATCTGACTCTGTGTGACTATTTAATTTCCTGTAGTCCACACAGAACCTGGTGCTGCCATCCTTCTTTGGCAGCAGCACCACTGGGGAGGCCCAGGGACTATTGGACTCTTGGATTACCCCTAGTTCCAACATCTCCTGTATCTCCTCCCTCAGAGTCTGTTTAACTCTCTCAGGCACCCTATAAGGAACCTGCCTAATAGGCCTTTGGGGTTCTGTATACACCTGGTGATGCACCAGGTAGGTGCACCCTGGTTTCCCAGTGAACATGTCCCCCAACTCCTGTAATACTGCTCGGGTTTCTTGAACCTGGGTAAGAGATAGCTGTTGGGACATTGCTACTGCTTCCACTGAGGTGTCAGTCTGAGCCCCACTGAGGAGATCAGTCACCAGATCTCCCTCAGACTCCTCTTGCAATCCACTGCAAATACTCAGCACAAGGGCCTCCCTATCATGGTAAGGTTTCATCATGTTAACATGGTACAATTTGTGCTCCTGCCTCCTACCTAGCAGTTCCACCATGTAGTTAACATTACTTACCTTTCTTACCACCTTGTAGGGTCCCTCCCAAGCTGCTTGCAGCTTGTTGTGTCTGACAGGAATGAGAACCATTACCTGCTGCCCTGCAGTATACACAGTAGCTCAACCATTCCTGTCATACCATACCTTTTTCTGTTGTTAGGCTTCTGCCAGGTTCTCCTGGGCCATGCCCATGAATTCCCTGAGCCTTGTCCTGAGGTTTAGGACATATGCCACAATATAATCCTTGTGAGATTCACAGTCACCTTCCCACAAATCTCGGATTAAATCTAGAGGTTCTCTCACCCTATGCCCATACAGCAACTCAAAGGGTGAAAACCCTGTGGATTCCTGCGGAACCTCTCTGTAAGCAAACAACAGATGGGGAAGATATTTGTCCCACTCCCTCTTAAACTGGTCTGCAATTGCCTGTAGCATGGACTTGATTGTAGAGTTTAACCTCTCAACAAGACCATAAGTCTGGGGGTGGTAGGGGTGGTCTTCAGGGGCTTCACCCCACAGTACTTCCACAGACAAGCCAACAGGACTGACATGAAATTGGCACCTCTGTCAGTCAGTATTTCTTTTGGGAAACCTACCCTGCAGAAAATCTCTAACAAAGCATTTGCCACCTTCTCTGCCTCAGTGGAGGACAAAGCCACTGCCTCAGGGTATCTTGTAGCATAATCTACTGCCACTAGGATATACTTTTCCCTGTGGAACTTGGGGTACTCAAGAGGCCCCACAATATCCATAGCTTCCCTCTGAAATGGGTCCTCAATCACAGGCAAAGACATCAAAGGAGCTCTCACCTTGTCTCCTGCCTTGCCTACCTTTTAGCACTGCTCACATGTCCTGCAGTACCCTGTTACATCTCCGGAAATTTCAGGCCAATAGACATTCTGCATAATATGTCTCTTCGTAAGTTTTATGCCCATATGACCTGCAAAGGGAATATCATGGGCTGTGGCTAAAAGCACCAGACGGTAGGCTCTAGAAACTACCATCTGCTGTATTCTCTCACCTTTTAGCCCTCCCTCACGGGTCCACTCTCTATACAGTAACCCTTTGTCCCAGTATACAGATTCCCCCTTCCCTTGAGAATCAGGTGCCTCACTAGTTACCTGCCTCAGGCCTTGCAATGTAGGGTCTGAGAGCTGAGCCTGTCTCAACTCTCTCTTTGTAATCCTTCCCAGCTCCCCTTCCACAGGAAGTCTAGCATCCTCTGACAGCAATGCCTCACTGTCAGCCTGGGTACTACTACTCACCTCTACCTTTGCAGTCACTCTGTCCAAAGGAACATCAGCACCCACAAGCAGCTGTGGCTCACCTTCAATCTCACTGCTACAGAGTAGCTCCCTCCCTAAAGTAACCACCTCACCAGTCCAGGCTGCAAGTGTGCGGTCTGTCTGGGTCTCCCACAGGCTACCAGACTGACATGCTTGTCTCCAAGCCTGGCTGCTTGTAACTGCATAAACACATGGTACTGCCTCATAAAACTACTCCCCTATCAGGACATCTGTAAGATGGTGGTTTGGTACCCCAGTTGTCTCAAAACAACCTACTACTGGCATTTTGTCTTTCCCACTTACTGGCTCCCTCACCTTTTGTTCCCCACTTTGCCTCCATGGATATCTATATGCCACATGGCCCCACTGGTTGCATTCAAAACATTTAACCCTAGGTCCTAGACGTGTACCTGGACTAGTGGCTTCCCCTACTACTGGCAGATTTTGTTGGGGCAGTCTGGACTGCCCACCATGGGTTCCTTTAGACCCATGAGCAGTACTGGGGGTCCCTTTTCTGTGCAGGGATGCCCTGCTTGCTAGGTATGGGTCTCCCTTCTTCCCCAACTCATCTGATGTAGCACATTGTCTATCAGGTATCCAGATCTTCATGTCTTCAGGCAAACTACTAAGGGCTTGTTCCCTCACCAAAAGGTCTGCCAGCCATTCAAAAGTAGCGATCTGACATCCACTGACCCACCTATGAAAATAAGTGCTCAGTTCAGCAACATATTCACACACACTTTCTTCTGCCTTGCATCTATGCTCATGAAACCTTTTCCTATAAGTTTCAAGTGTTAGCTTAAAAAATTGTAACAGACAATTCATAACAGCAGTATCAGTCTGTGAACACAAGAGGCAACACCATGACCATCGAAACCAACCATTTATTAGTATCACATAAAAAATAATAAACACAAGTGAGCACTTTCACGTTCAACAGAACGCTTCTTCAGACTTAATGAATATACAGAATGCTTCTACATTAAATATAATCAAGAAACATACAAATAGCCAATCAAAGGCTACATTCATTTAAACAATTAAAATTTAACATAAAACCAATCCATTTAAATATGGCAGGTCTCTAACCCTAAAAGTTGACTGAATAAATATATAAAAATATATATAGAAAATCATATCAATCATACAAAACCTCTAAAGATCATCAAAAACTAAAAGGAGGCATGACAATTTCACTTAAGTCACTGAAAGGCAACCTATATATAAAAAAAAGCAAAAGCAGAGTACTGATGAGTTGTCAGCTTTAGACAAAATCCAAAAATGCTCTCCATTTCTCTCTCTGAGACAGTCTTTTAAATTGATAAAACATCACTGCTGACCCATTTTAGATTACATCATTCTTCTCTGGTTACCAGGCTAACAGAAACTCAAAGTTTAACATATCTTTGATCTTGCACATGGTCAGGAAACCACAGCAATTAAAGACATTATATATGTAAATCAAGCAATTAACTCATCTCAAAACAAGAGAAAGAATCTGCTGGTCCAGACATCACGGCTCCGAGTTTGAGATCAAACAGTCATACAATGCTTGACTTATCAGCTTTCTTCCAGCAGAGTGCACTGTTGCTGCATTTTTGACATTCAACATTAAACATAATTTTCTTACATTTAAGAGAACAAGCCTGTGACTTATATTAATATTTACAAATGACAGAATTATCTAAAAAATTCTATCTAGCTAGGTTGGCAGCCTTCACAGCTTCTTAAGCAGCACTATTTTTGTACATATCTCAGATGACAATATGGGATCCAAAATGAGTCCCAGGTTCCTTTGCTTCCTAAGATTTTTTTTTTATTTTTCAAATACATCTGAATTAATTCCATAGTGTTTATACATAACATCTTAAATAACAATATACACTATTTACATTAGCCTGACACTATAACAGATCTTAATGTATACAGTTACTTTATAAGTATGTCCAATCCATTATCAGAGTGTCTGATTAATTATTGTATAGTGTAAATCAACAATAAGACTTTTCCCCAAGGGTTGTTGATAAATGGCTTTGGATAAATCCTTAGTTCTTTAATTTTAATTTCCATTAATGCTGTGATCTTCAGTAGGCGATATAAGTCTTCCAAATTTGGTATTGTGCTTGTATTCCATCTTCTTGTTATACACTTCCTTGAAATTGCAAGTATAGTCCATACTAGATACGTTTGACCTATTCAAATGAGTACCTTCATTCACATTTAATAATACAAGAGCTTTAGTTAAACAAAATGATTAATTAAATAAAGCTTGTAGAAAGTTATTAGTATAATTCCAAAATGGCTTAATTTTAACACAGTCAAAGAAAATTTGGTTCCAATCTGCATTGTGTACTTGCTCACATCTCCAACATATTCCTTTTATGGAAGAACTAATTTCACTGATTCTGTCTGGGGTTAAGAATGCTTTGTGCAAGCATTTCCAATTAAAAACTTTCCAGTATTGTGTAAAGGATATTGTATATTTTATCGATAATAAGATATTTGTTTTAATATCTTTAGTTAACTGCACTGAGTGTCCTTTTGTTATGTATTTCCAATATGAGGTTTTGGGTGCTGTTTTATAGTTTATCAATATTTTGCAAAAGTTTGAAACATTGTTTCCCATGTCAAAGTCATTATATATGATTTCATATGTGTATTTCGTAAATTTAGGTATTTCTTTAAATGAAGAATTGTTAATTATTCTACTTAAATCTTGTGAATATGACAGAATACTCTGTAAAGTTAGCCAGTCTTGTTGTGGAATTTTGTATGCTGCTTTTATTACTTGCATATCTAAAATATTTAGTTCTTTGATACATTGGAGCCAACAAACAAATCCTTTCTGTTCCCAGGAATTAATAATTTCTCTATATATTTTATGTGGAAAGTTCTTTGTAACTATAAATGCTGTTAAAAAAATCAAACCAGATTTTTAAATCTATATTTGCATTAATAATTTTCCTAAATGAGTCAATGTAATAATTAATCATACGGGTTTTAGTGGGTTTAGTTATGTTATATTGCATACTAATACATATGTGCCATGGCGAATTGCTTTTATCTGTTATTTGAATTTTTTTGCAAACCAAATTAATTTATCGATATTACAGTTGGTAATTCTTTCCAGTTTGAAGAGTAATTTGGACTTATCCAGTCTGAGATTGTTTTAGATATGGATGTTTTTATATATGTTTCTATATCAGGAAAGTTTAATCTTCCCTGTTCCCATGGTCTGATATGATGTATTAAAGCTATTCTGTTTATTTTGGGAAACCATAAAAATTTTATTAGGCATACATTTATTTCTTTAAGTATATTACTTTCTGGTAACAGTTGTATTATCAAGGCTATATATAGAATCTTGGGCAGTAAAACCATTTTTATTAACTGTAGTCTATCTTCAAATGTTAATATTATTTTGTTCCATTTTTACCACAGAGATTTTAATTGTATTGATGATATTATTGTAGTTTTTTTAGACTAATTCATTATTATCCTTGCATAACTCAATTCCTAGATATTTTCCCATAGATTCTTTTTTCCCTATGATGTGATCCCCCTTAGTCTGCAGTTCTTTTTTTATTTAAAAATAAAAAAAATGATTTTGATTTACTGAAATGGAGTCCTGAAGTCATATGAAATTTGTCAATTAATATGTCCAATTTTTGTAATGTCTTTTTTGTATTAAATAATGTTAGTAATATGTCATCAGCAAATAGCATTACTTTAGAACTGTATTGTTCATAAATATCTATTCCTTTGATTTTTATACTGTTACGAATTGAATCTGTCAATATTTCAATAGCCAAAGCAAATAGAATCAGTGACATGGGACATACTTGTTTAGTGCCTTTTGTTATATGTATAGATTCAGAGGTAAAAGGACCTAACTTGACATATGCTAAATTATTTGTATAGATATTCTTTAGCAGATGAACAAAGGATGCAGGCAATTCAAATAGCATTAGGATTTTGAATAAATAGTCCCAATTTAGGGAATCAAATGCTTTTTCTGTATCTAAGCCAACTATTGAGTTTCCTTATTTTCTTTATTAACATAACCTGTAAGAGAAATTATCCTTTTAATATTGTCATGTGTGTGTCTGTGATATATAAATCCAGTTTGATCATTATTTATTGTTTTGGATAGTGGTATTTTCATTCTGTTAGTTAATATTGTCATAAATATCTTATAGTCATTATTTAATAATGATATAGGTCTATATGAGGTACAGAGGTTTGGGGGTTTGTTTTCCTTTAGGATTGGTGTAATTAAGGAATATCTCCAAGAGGGTGGTATTAAAGCTTGTGACTGCATTTCTAGTAGAGTTTTATGGAAGAGGGATAGTATCTTTGAAGGAAAAAGTTTATATTTCCATAAGCATTCTAGCGTATCAGTGGGAGTTATAAGCACTAGGTAGCCTTTCTACCACAAGATCCAGGTACAGAGTCTTAGTTTTAGCAGTTGAATTTGCTTATTCATGCTCAGCACTTGTTCAGAACTTGTTAGCACTAAATAAGCTACAAATTACTACAGCACTCAACCTTCCTCTTTACCTAGAGGAAAACAGTTTTTTGGACTTACTTTCCTCACTTGCTTAGAGAAAAACAGCTCTTATACTCACTTTCCTCACTTATCTAGAGGAAAGTATTTTTTTATTCAGGCATGTCCAAGGGTCAGCGCCCAGGGTTCTCTCCTGTCTATCTGATTAATCTGGGTATCTTGGGGCAATGTAGCAATTGCCTCATGTACACAGGCAACCCTCTCCTCCTAACACCCAGCACCACAATCTGTGAGAGATGCACTTATCTAGCCAAACCGGAGGTAAAGCTCTCTCCAACCAAGACTGAACTTGACAGTCAAGAAGAGAAGATAAACACTTGCACCACACCACACTCATCACATAGTCCCACTAAACCTACACCACAAAAATCCACACATAGAAACACAAAAACATTCGCGGAGGCTCTCAATAATAATCTGCTCAAGCAACAGAGACCTCCAAAGCAGAAACACAAGCAAGGTCCACCCCCAACACCACCCAAATGGCACATAGCCCACAGACTCATTGTGCCACTCAACCACAGCCCATAAGTCAAAACAACGTACCCAACACACTAGTCATAGGTGACTCTATAGTCAGGCACACTGATGTTCCACTCACCAGGCTAAACAAGGAGAAGGTTACTGTCAGCTGCCTGTCAGGTGCCAGGATCTGCCACATAACCCACGCACTCAGGTCACTCCACAAGTACAAATATGACTCTTTCATTTTCCATGTTGGTGTGAATGACCTGAGATGTACCTCCCTGGACTACATGAAAAGAGACATAGAAGAGCTCTCCAATCTAGAAGCCCAGGCAGGTATGATCCTAGCCCTGAGTAGCATCCTGCCATCTCCCAGAGTGATACTGCAGTACAAGGACAAAATGATTGACTTCAACAATTGGCTAAGCTTCTGGTGTCATTCTAAGGGGATCCAGTATCTGTCTGCTTGGGACAACATAGTCAACAGACCATGATGCTTTGCCACAGATGGCCTGCACCTGTCACCCCTGGGATTCTGGATACTGGCTAAGGTCTTGCAGCCCCTATAGTGCCTTTTTTAGGCAAGGTTCAAATGACAAATTCACCACCGTAACAGGAACAGACAAGCAAAAACTGAGGGTAATGCTAGTCAATGCTAGAAGTCTAAACCTGAAAATGCAGTCCCTTGAGACACTTAAAATGGAGAACATCAATATCTGTGCAGTGACTGAGACCTGGTTCAAGGGTCCAGAGAGCACCCCTGCATTACCAGGCTATAATTCATACCACACTTTTTGGCCACCTAACCTGGACCGGAACACCAAAGGCAGAGGTGTGTCCGTATTCATTAAGGATAACCACACCTCCAGGCTAGTTGCTCAGCATAATGCATCTGAAGTTATCCAAGTGCAACTAACTCTGGGCAAAACTTCAATCCAAATTGTAGCTTGCTACAGATCCCCCACCATGCCCCATGATTCCCACTCCTCTTTTCTTGATGTACTGGAAAATATTAGGGTTCAACCAAACACCCTAATAATGGGAAATTTCAACTACCCCACCATTAACTGGGAAAACTACTCATGTACCAACTCCTTTGATCAACGTTTTCTGGAATTTATAAATATCAATGCCATGGAGCAACTTATCCACACCCCCACCAGGGGCAACAGTATCCTAGACCTAGTCATTACCAACATGAGTGACCGGTGTTCCAAACCTGAAGTCAACTCCTCATTGGTCAGATCCGACCATAAGCTAATCACCCAAGATATCCACATCCCGCCCCCACCCCCATTAAGGAAATAACGGTAAAAAATTTCTCCAAAGCCAACTTCATGCTTCTTAAGACAGAAGTGGAGAACTTCATGACACTCATGCAGATGGACAATACAGTTACGACTGCTGAATCCTACACAAATGCACTCTATAAGCACTTACACGAGTGCATGGATAGTGCTATCCCAAACAGAACCAAGACCCTATCCTCCAAAAAATGGAAGCCAATCTGGTGGTCCCCTGCCATAAACAAACTGTACAACAGAAGGAAGAAACTGTTGCAAAATAGAGTAGAATCCCATGAGTGGAGGAGTTCCTGGTCAGCCTCAGTAAGAAGCTGAGATCCCTTATAAGATCCTCAAAAGCTAGCTACGAAAACATAATCACCACTGATTCTAGGGACAACCACAAAGCATTCTATAGCTATGTCAAGAATCTCAATGGCAACAGCTAGATCTGCTCTGAGTTACAGCACAAAGGTATGAAAATTACAGAACAAACTGATATTGCCATTATCCTGGCAGATAGGTTCAGTGCTAACTTTACCCCCCTCTCACCCTCTAAAGGGCCCATATCTATACAGGATGAATGCAGAGTCCCTGTAATCACAACTAAGCAGGTAAAAGCTGCACTCTCTAAAGCCAAAAACACAGCATCCATGGGCCCAGACAACATCCCAGGCTGCGTTTTACACGAACTTCAGAACAAACTGGCTCCCCACCTAAGCACCATGTTCAATCATAGTCTCATATCAGACTTTCTGCCCACTGAATGGTGCACAGCAACAGTTATCTCACTCCACAAAGGGGGAGCCACCACTGATCCCGGGAACTATTGCCCTATTAGCCTGACAAGCCTGGTCTGTAAGGCCATGGAACGTATCATCATTGAACTCATAAACAAAGACATTGGTAACCTCTGACCCCACCCAGATCGGGTTTGTGAAAGGCAGATCATGCCTCCTGAACCTGATCGACTTCTTTGAGGCAGTCAGCAAAGCTGTAGAGAAGGGTAAGGTAGTTCACACAGCCTATCTTGACCAAGCCAAGGCTTTTGACACCATCCCTCATTCTGGAATGATAGCTAAACTCACTAAACTAGGTATAAATCCCTACATCACAAGATGGGTTGCCAAATGGCTCACTGACAGAACCCACACTGTAAAAGTTGCAGACTCCAAATCTGACTTCAAGCCAGTGACAAGTGGAGTACCACAGGGTTCAGTCCTGGGACCTCTCCTGTTTGGTATTTACTTCTCTGAAGTACAGGCTAACACAGAAGGCCTTTGACTAACAAAATTCACAGATGACTGCAAACTAGGAGCCATAGTTGAGTCCCCAAATGATGTGGACATCCTACAGAAGAGCCTCACTGAGACAGATGCCTGGTGTCAGAGCCATGGCCTCAAGCTCAGTGCCAAAAAGTGCATTGTCATCCCCTTTGGTAAAAGCTCTGTACCCATGAACTACCACATCAGCAGCAGTCTACTTAATGCCGAATGTGTGATAAGAGACCTGGGGACCCAGGTGGACAGAAGTCTCTCCTTTGATAATCACATCGCCACAGTAGTCAGGAAATCCTTCTATGTGGCACACCTCATCACAAAAGGGTTCTCATCTAGAAAAAAAGACGTCATTATTCCCCTCTACTTGACACTCATTAGACCCATTATAGAGTACAATGCCCCTTTTGGAATGTACCTCACAAGACATCTGCAGCAGCTGGAAAGGCCACAGAAGTACCTCATAAAGAGGATTACTGGCCTCAAACAGATGCCTTACACTGACCGCCTCAAAAAACGCCAGCTTTACTCCATAGTATATCGCCTACTCCAAGGTGATATGTGCCTAACTTATAAAGCTATGTCAAACCCAGAGATGTTGGGACATGCTACACCTAAAGAAATCCCAATCCCTCCAAGCTACATGCTCTAGGGACCTAAACCTTGTCACCGCAATAAACAGGACATGCTGGAGGGATAGATTCCTGTCCCAGAGACTTCCCATACTCTGGAAAAAGCTACCCATCTATGGCACGCAAAGTCCCTCATTAGCACTCTTCAAGAAAAATCTTGATAAGTGGATGGGAAATAGGAAATACACCCCGGGGATCACTTTGGTGGCGCTGCTCGACAGGGGCACAGAAAAATAACTTTCTTGGGTGGCGTAAGCCAGGGAACCTTGTTGGCTAGGCTTACTTAGGCCCTTGGGCCGATAGCTTAGTACCTACCTATGAACCTATAATGAGTCCTATATCATTATTTTATTTAACTCTGAGGTGTAATTAATATCTAAGAAGAACTGTAATTCAGATAGTAACCAGGGTTTGAACTATTTCATTTTAGTTATATATGCTGGAATTCTGGACTTAAAGATTAATGGTTTGTAACCATTTTGAAGTTTTAGTATCAATGAATTGTGGTCTGAAAAGGGGCAGGGAGTGACTGTGAAATTAATTATTTTAGAGTGTAAGTCATGGGCAGCAAATATTTTAGCTATTCTAGTTTGGGTACCAAATCTGTGATCTTGATCTGGGTCAAAAAAAAAAAAACTTTCAATTATTCTATTTTTTATATTCTTTTAAGAATTTCTTTAGCTTAACATGTTATGCTAAATTTATTACTGTATAAAACTGCTTTTATTGTATTATTATTGCTGTATAAAACTGTCTTGATGTTACTCTCTATTAAATTGTATGTTTTTTCCTTGGAGCTTTTCTCCCCGGGCCTCTACTGAAAATGGACATATATCCAGTTAGACAAGCCCGGTCAACAAATGTAAAATAAATAAATAAATAAAATAATTGATGGGAAAGCAACAAAGACTTATCTTCTTTAAATTTGAAAGTATCTACAAGATAAAATGATTCTACCCACTTGTTTAAAGCTTTTGATACAGCAGACGTACACAGCGGTCTTTTATTTGTAGTTTCAGAAATATCAAATATACAGTTAAAATCTCCACCTAATATTAAGTTGCCTTTATAATTATTGGAAATGAAATCCAAGTGTTTTTTAACAGTTTCTGTTCCAATGCCTGGGAACTAGTATAGACTGGCTAGGGTCCATATTCTGTTATTATATTTAACTATTACTAATGCCATAAGGCATCTTTATCTTCATACTTATAAATGATTTCTGGGTTAATCACATTTGTTTTCCATAAAATTGTTACCCCTTTTGTCTTTGTCCTATAAGTGTATTGCGCCAGTATAGGCCAAAACCTCCTGCATGTACACAAACCCATCCACCCAACTGGTAAACTACTACTATCCCACACTATAGCCAAACTATGGAACAATCTCCCCACACCACTACGTAATATACCCAACCACAACAATTTCAAATCCATGCTTCTCTCCCATCTCTCCTCCAAATGGGAATGTCCTTCACATGCTCCCACCTAAAACTCCCACACTACTAACTCCACACCTAAATCATCATTTCTTTGCCTACTTTAACTTAATTCAGAGATCTTGCTCAGAACACCTTTTCATAAATCTTTTGCATGCATGCCTCTGGCCTACCTTACTCATTTTCTCAAACTTTCATTGTTTGTTTTTCTTATCCATTGTACCCATAATATTGTTTTCCTCTGTAATATTGTTAATTTGTCTCTATTCGTATGTATTTGTATGTCTGTTTGGGGCTTTTCCCCTCGGGTCTCCACTGAAAAAGGGTAATTCTTACCCAGTTGGACCAACCCGGTTAACAAATGCAAATAAATATTTAGACAATTTTTTTGTTTTATTGTGACTATTAAACATTTTCCTCTGATAACTATAAAGTATATGTTTGAGCTTTTAAAGAAAATTATCAGTTTTATACTTTGAGTGTTTACCAATAAAGTAATGTTTTGGTCAGGCATACTAAAAATGTTTTTGTGAAATAAATTTAAATTAATAAATATTAACAAAACTAAGATCCGCACTAGCCATGGAATGAAAATCATTCCTAATCTGATGCATAAACCTAAATCCATCAGATTATCACTCATACCTTGACAATCCAGAACATCTGAGTTCCATAAACTGAATTATCACATGTAGAATATTTATAATAGGAATAAGCAACATTTATATTATTTTGAACAGATATACTACTATTGTATATTAGACAGAATTCTAATACAATATAAATGTCTACTTATTGTATAACCAATTAATATTTACATGAAAGATAGATGGCAAGCAATTCAATCATAGTAAAGTAGTATGTATCATATATAAAACCTCAGTAAAAGATTATAGCACACAGTTATTTAACATATTCACCCTTACTGATGAAGTCTTTCAAAACTTATTACATAATATAAATAGATGGTAACAATATGTATACCTAATGTTTATAATATAATGTATTTTACTGGATATATCAGAAGTTATATTTCATTGTTTGCCAGAATTTAAGCAACCACTTTGTTTGTTGCTAACATACTTAAAGCATCAAGTTTGTTTAATGTGAACATTGATGAAAGTTTGTGCATTTTTAATTATCAGTGCATCCCTCTTCCCCCCATTTTCTACACATAAGGATTTTCATATCTGTCATTTCTTATTATAAAATGAGTGAAAATATAGGTTAAAAACAACAAATTCACTTATTGTGATTAATATTACAAGTTCCCTTTCCATATCCATAAATTGCCATTTTATGGCATATACTGAAAGTTTTTAGATTTAAATGGCAACATTCTATTTTGTTTAATCAGCAAAGGTTGAACTGAGTGATTATTATCAATGTAATACTATTTGTTCAGAATGTGATTGTTATATTCTGTGACATTCCTAGTTCAAGCTTCTATTGTTTCCCTCGAAAAACTTTTGTCAGTTTGATGTCATGTATAAAACATTAGTTACCTTAGTAACAGCTTAAGTATTATGTATGGTCAAGATGGGTTACAAAACCACAATTCAAGTTAAAGCAATTATATGATTTGTTATGCACATTTACTTATTTGAGAAAATCATCATGCTTCCCCTTGATGTTCAATATAGTGTATGTCATTTATGACAAGTTAAAACAGTGGTGTTATTATACACAAGCCCATGTTATTAAACTGAGTGCCTATTGTCAATTTAATACTATTTGTTCAGAATATGATTGTTAAATTCTGTATCATTTCAAGTTCAGACTTCTATTGTTTATCTTGAACAACTTTGTCAGTTTGATGTCATGTATTTATTTATTTATTTATTTATTTTACATTTGTTAACCGGGCTAGTCTAACTGGATATATTCCATTGTCAGTAGAGGCTCGGGGAGAAAAGTTCTGGCAATTATAGAACTTAAAAATTAACAGAAAGAATTATAATAAAAGTACAACAAGAAATACTACCTAGAAATAAAAAGTATGCTGTACAACAAGTAATAATAATATAGAGTAGGAAATTACTCTAATAAGTTTAATACTTATACTAGAGAGAGTTTATCAGCATATTAATTTAGGAGCATCAGTTAGTTTATCTTGCAAGGAATTAGCATGTAACAATCCATTACGAGTGTTAGTAATTTAAGTAATTAGCATGTAACAATCCATTACGAGTGTTAGTAATTTAAGTAAGAATAGGAGGAATAAGAAGTAAAAGGAGCTATAATTAGTAAAAAGCAAATGGTTAGTCAGGGTTGCTGCAGGGGCATAACCAGTATGTTTTGAGGTGTTTTTTGAGGTTATGTTTAAAGAGAGGCAAGGAAGGAAGTAATGTTAGTTCATTGGGCAGTAGGTTCCAGTTTTTTCCCACTATGTTAGAAAAAAGAGAGTCTCCAGCCAGGTTGTTAGACTTGCATATGCAAGCAAGCAGTTTTTTAGAAGAGCGCAGGGAATTCAGATTTTTGTAAGGGAGGATGGGATTGGAAAGTATAGGAGTGCTGTTGGGTTGGTAGAAGATCTTGTGGGCAATGGTGAGTTGGGATACTATCAGTTGGTTTTGAAGTTCAAGCCAGCCTAGTTGCCTTAGATTCAGACAGTGGTGGGTTCTAAAGGGATTGCCAATGGCAAATTTGGTGATGTTATTATAGGAATTTGTTAGTTTGGTAAGATTATTTTTCTTTAGGTTAGTATATATGGGTGAGGCGTACAGAAGCTTTGAGATTAAGTGGGAATGAGCAATTGTGGTTCTAGCTATAGGAGTTAGGAAAGGTTTGATCCTATATAAGGAGCCTATTTTTCTATTGACAGTTTTAATAGTGTTATTTATATGGCTGTCAGAAGTAAGGTTATTGTCAATAGTTATTCCTAACAGTTTAGTGGTTGTGTCAGGAAGTATAATAGTGCCATTATTGGAAAAAACTGAGAAATCTATGGACGAGGATTTGTTGGTGGGTGTAAAGAGAAGGAGCTTAATTTTTTAGCATTGAGAAGGAGGCATCTATTTGTAGACCATGTTTCTACTATGTTAAATACATTCTGGGTTAGAGAATGTAGTTCTGAAGGGGAGTTTGCTGTGCATACTAGCGTAGAATCATCTGCATATTGTATGCAGGTGGCTTGAGGGATTGCTATGTGGAGGTCATTGATAAATAGTGAAAAGAGAAGTGGTCCTAGAATAGAGCCTTGAGGGACTCCGAGGGTAACTGGCTGAAGGGATGATATGTTGTTTTGCCAGAGAACTGCTTGTTGCCTATTGCTAAGGTAGGACCTGAACCATTTCATAGTCTGACAGTCAAAGGAAAGGGATTCTAGAAAGTTGATGAGAAGGGCATGGTTGATCATGTCAAAAGCTTTTGAGAGGTCAATAAAGACAGCAGATGAGAGGTTATTGTTATTGTGGTTTCTATTCATAGTATCTATAAAAGATAGTAGGGCAGTTGTGGTACTGTGTGATGGCCTAAAGCCATGTTGGCAGTTTGCTATTATGTTATGTTGAGATAAATGATGTAGTAGTTGTCGGTGAATGCATTTTTCCATTATTTAGCTAAAGGAGATAATAGAGCTATTGGCCTGTAGTTAGAGTAATCATTTGAATTGCCACCTTTATGAAGGGGAATAATATGAGATATTTTCCAAATATCTGGAATGGTTCCTTCCTTAATGGTTCTGTTAATGAGGATGGATACAGGGTATGCAATTACCTTGGCTGCTTTTTGCAAGTATTCTGATGGTATTTGGTCAGCAGAAGGAGTACAAGGCTTAAGTTTTTGGATGAGTTTACAGATGAGAGTAGTAGAGATGGGTTGCAGTTTAAATGTTGGTAGAGAAGCTGATACGGTGGTGAGAAGGCTTGAGTTGTCTGGGACTAGTTGACTGGCTAGTGATTGAATGGTCTCTGTGAAGAAAGTATTAAAGATATTGGCAGTTTGAAGGGGGGTATTAGGATCAGCCTCAAGAGGGGTAGGTGTGTGAGAGTGTCCTGGGGAAAGGAGTTTGTTTACACTGGCCCAAAATTTTGGGGGATTGTTCTGATGAGTTTGCTGTAGTTTACAGTAATAGTTCTTTTTATCCATAAGTATTGCCTTTTTTGTATTATTTCTCAGTTGCCTAAAGTTTTGTTGATCAGAGATATTTTTGTTAACCCTCCACTTAGCCCAAGATTTGTTCCTCAGTAAAATTTTCTGTCTGGTTTCTTTAGAAAGCCAGGGGGCTGGTTTGGATTTCATTCGGATAGACCATTTAGGTGCATGTTTATCAAGGATGGATAAAAAAGTAGAGTTTAGATATTTTATAGCCTCTTCAAGTGGTAGAGGTTTTAAAGGGTTCCAGTTACAGGCGCTAAGTTCATTTTGGAATGATTCTGGGCTAAAGTGTTTATTGGACCATGCAATCCTAAAAGTGGAGGGTTTAGGCAGATCATGTTTTTGTCTTATGATGTAGGTCAAAGTATGATCACTTAAATCATCTGGGAGAGTGCCTACCTTATAAACTTGCTCGTGTCTATTTATAAGTATCCAGTCTAAGGTACTCTCTTTTTTGTTTGGTTTGTTAATTCTGGTTGTGGAGGTGATAGTTTGACTAAAGCCATGGAGGTTAATGTGAGAGGTGGGGTTATCTGCATTGACACTTTTCCAGTCAGTATTAAAAATCACCTAGTATTACTGTTTCTTGGGGGTAAGTTGAGGATACCCAGTTAAATATAGCTTCAATTGTGCTGATGTTATTACCAGGTGGTAGGTAGATACAGATGATGTATAAAGCTTTGTTTGGGTTGATTTGGAGTTTGGTGACCAGGACTTCTGCATTACTATCCTGAGGAGGGTTACATGGTAGTGTGGAGATGTGAAATCCATCTTTGAATAGAACTGCTACACCCCCTCCCTTACGTTTTATCCAGTCTTGTCTAACTATATTATATCCTTGGGGGATAATTTCGTTGTCTTTAGTCCCTGGTTTCAACCAAGTTTCTGTCAGGCAAAGGATATCAAAGGAGTGAATATCTAAAAGGGCATGGAGATAGGCTACTTTATTGTTAAGACTGCGGATATTCAGATGTCCTATTAGGAGTTAGTTGGGGAGTTTAGGCTGGGTAGTTAGGGTAGCAGGGTTGGCAGGGCCAGGGTTAGGGTGGATGTCACCATTTAGTAAGGAGAGACTGAGAGGTTTTGTTGCTGAATTGTATTTTAGGTTAAGTAGGTATTTCTCTCTTTTTACAGTATGATTATTATATTTAAAGTGGGAGAGTCTGTGGTATTTGGGTAGTAGATAGCTGAGAATGGAAGTGATATTAGTCTGACTGCAAGTGAGTATAGAAGTGTGTATTGCTGTTTGTTTTTGAGAGTGGTTGAAATGGTAATAGTGCAGTTTTTCAAAGGAAGTGAGGAGGTAGGTAGAGGTAAGGATAGTAGAAAGTATAGCTAGGAATATTAGTTTGGTTGGGGTAGTTGAAGTCATCTTCACTGAGATTGATTATAAGAAGTGTTAATGGGTAGGGTTAAAATTTGTAAGAGGTGGAAGTAGATAAGGAGGGTTTAGAAAGGAGGGAATTAGTTCCTGTTTCATAGTTTCATAGTTTAGTATTAGGCTATCTGCCCTGGGGCATTTGTAAGCCTAGCCATAGTGATGTGGCTTTCGCCACCACATAAAATGGTACAAAATGCACAGAATAGATTTAGAATACTGTGCCTCTGTCTAGAAGTGACACAGTGAAGGTCCCCTTATATAATAGAATTAGTTTACTGTGCCCCTGTCTAGTAGTGACACAGATGTGACCCCTGGGGTAAACTTACGATCTCCCATCCACTCATCAAGATTTCTCTTGAAGAGAGTCAGTGAGGGGCTCTGCCTAACATGAACTGGGATCTTGTTCCAGAGCATGGGAAGCCTCTGGGTTATGAATCTATCCCTCCAGCATGTCCTATTCATACTTGTGCCGAGGTTTAAGTCTTTAGCTCTCGTGGTTCTGATGGATTTGGATTTTTTGAGGTGGAGCATGTCCATCAGTTCCTGATTGGACATGGCCTTGTACGTCAGGCAGAGATCAGCTCTGAGCAGGCAGTATGCTACTGAATAGAGCTGGAGTTTCTTTAGTCTGGCAGAATAAGACATATGTTGGAGACCCTTGATCCTCTTGGTGAGGTACTTTTGTGGTCTCTCCAACTGTTACAAATGCCGGGTGAGGTACATACCAAATGGGGCATTGTACTCAATCATGGGTCTGATGAGGGAGGAGTATAGGGGTACAATGACATCCTTGGATCTGGATGTGAATCCCTTCATGATAAGGTGCGCAAGGTAGAATGTTTTTCTAACCACTTTGGCAACGTGGGTGTCAAATGAGAGGTCGCTGTTGCCTTGGGTCCCTAGGTCTCTGATTACTTTTTCCATACTCAGTGGGTTGCTGTCTATGTGATAATTTGTGGGTACTTTGTTTTTCCCAAAGGGGATGACTATACATTTTTTGGCATTTAGTTTAAGGCCATGACTCTGGCACCAGTTGTCCGTTTCTGTGAGGCCTTTTTGTAGGATGTATGTGTCCGCTGGTGTATCGACTATGGCACCTAGTTTGCAGTCATCTGTGAACTTTGTCAGCCACAACCCTCCCATGTTTGCTTTAACATCTGAGAAATAAATGCCGAACAAGAGGGGTCCCAGGACAGATCCCTGTGGGACACCACTTGTGACTGGCTTTGAGTCTGACATTGCTCCAGCGATTTTAACTTTATGGGTTCTGTCCTTTAGCCAGTTTGCAACCCAACTAGTGACATAAGGGTTTACATTTAAGCTGTTGAGCTTATCTATGATGCCTGAGTGGGGTATTGTGTCGAAGGCCTTAGCCAAGTCCAGGTAGGCTGTATGGACTGCTTTGCCCTCATCAATGGCTCTAGTGACTGTTTCAAAAAGTCAACCAGGTTCAAAAGGCAGGATCTGCCCTTTACAAAGCCGAACTGGGTGGGGTCAAGTGTCTGTAGGTCCCCAATGTCTCTGTTTATGAGTTCCATAATGATTCTTTCCATAGCTTTGCAGACCAGGCTGGTTAAGCTTATGGGGCAGTAGTTCCCAGGGTCTGTAGAGGTACCCCCTTTGTGGAGTAGGACCACTGTTGCTGTACGCCAGTGTTCAGGTACATATCCTGTAGTAAGGCTAAGGTTAAATAGCATTTTTATGTGCGGGTTTAGCTCCTCTTGGAGTTCACGTAGCACGCAACCCGGGATACCGTCAGGTCCCATTGATGCTGTGTTTTAGCTTTGCTGAGGGCGGCTCTCACCTGGACATATGAGATGACAGGGAGATTACATTCAGCTGGGATAAGTATTTCTTCTTTTGGGGGTGAGGGAGGGGAGAAATTTGCACTGAACCTGTCAGCCAGAATGTTGGCAATATCTGTGGGTTCAGTGTATTTTTTGTTGTTGTGAACTAACTCTGAGCATATCTGAGGGTTTCCGCCCAGGTTTCTGACATAGCTGAAGAAGGCTTTGTGGTTATGTTTAGTGTCCTTAGTGATTTTTCTCTCAAAGTTGGCCTTGGATGTTTTTATGAGAGAACGTAGTTTTCTGCTAGTGTTGATCAGAGATGTCTTCCCTTTATGGGATTTTGCTCTGTCGTGCAGTAGCTTCCTTCTTTTGTTATACAATTTGTTTATGGCTGAGGTCCACCAGACAGGACGCTTGCTTTTGGTGGAGAGGGACTTGGATTTATTTGGGATTGCATGATCCATGCATTCTTGGAGATGTCCATAGAAAGCATTTGTGAAGGATTCAGCATTGTGGGATGTGGTATCCACTGGCCCAGTGGGCTTAAAGGATACCATCTCAGTCTTAAAAAGAGTGAAGTCTGCTTTTGAGAAGTTTTTCACTGTGGTCTTTTGTGCTGGGGGTGGAGGTGGGATATGTATATCCAGGGTGATTAGTTTATGGTCAGATTTCACTAGTGAGGGGTATACCTCCGGTGTGGAGCATTTTGTCCCCATGTTTGTGATGGTCAGGTCTAGTATATTATCTCCCCTAGTGGGAGAGGTGACTAGTTGTTCCAGTGCATTTGAATTTATGAATTCCAGGAACCTTTGGGCTAGGGTGTTAGGGCTAGAATAATGTACCCAATCTATGTTAGGGTAGTTGAAGTCTCCCAGTATGATGGTATTTTGTGATACATTCATATCCTCCAATGTCTTCAGGAAGGCTGAGTGGGTTTCCTGAGATTGGGAGGGTGGTCTGTAACATGCTACCAGTTGTATAGCAGTTTTGCCTATGGTTAGTTGCACCTGTATGGTCTCCGATGCTTCTTGTGTTGCTACTAACCTGGAGGTGTGGGTGTCCTTGATGAATATGGACACTCCCCCTCCCTTTGTGGTTCGGCCCGGGTTTTGGGGCCGAAAAGCATGATACGAGGTATAGCCTGGTAGCGCTGAGGTGCTCTCAGGAGCCTTGAACCAGGTTTCAGTTACTGCACAGACGTCGATGTTCTCCATACTGAAGAGTGTATCGAGTGCCTGCATCTTGAGATTTAGACTTCCGGCGTTGAGCAGCATTACCGTTAGTTTTTTCCATTTTTGTTATCTAAGGAGGTGGGTTTGTCTTTTGAGCCTTGCCTAAAAAAGGCACTATGGGGGTGGCAAGAGCCTTAGCCAATATCCGGAAGCCCAGTGGTGACAGGTGCAAGCCGTCCCTTGCGAAGCAGCGTGGCTTGCCCAACATGTCATCCCAGGCAGACAGACATTGGATCCCCTTAGAATGACACCAGTACTTGAGCCAATTATTAAAGCTGATCATCTTGTCTTTGTATTGTGGCATCATTCTTGGTGAGGGCAAGATGCTGCTCAGGGTCAGGGTCATACCAGCCTGGGCTACATAATCAGAGAGCTCCTCTATGTCTCTTTTCATGTAGTCCAGGGAGGTACGTCTCAGGTCATTCACGCCAGCATGGACAATGACGGAGTCATATTTGTACTTGCTTTGGAGCGACCTGAGTGTGTGTGTTATGTGGCGGATCCTAGCTCCCGATAGGCAGCTCACAGTCACCCTCTCCTTGTTCAGCCTGGTAAGCGGGACATCAGTGTGTCTGACTATAGAGTCACCTATTACTAGTGTATCAGGCATGGTGTTTGGCCTTATGGGCTGTGATTGATTGACACACTGATTTATTGAAGTATGTGTTGCATGTGTTTTGTTTTGAGGTGGTGGATTTTTGGATGTCTGCTTTGGGAGCCTCTGTTGTTTTGGTAAGTTTTTTATTAGAGCCTCCGAGTATGTCTTTGTGTTTTTATGTGTTTGGTTTGCAGTTGTGGTAGGTCTATGTGGGACTGGGTTTGCTGTGTGTGTGGTTACCATCTCCTCCTGTCTGGTCATGCCAGCCCTGAGTTGAGAGAGTTCAGCCTCCAGTTTGGCTAATCTCTCACATGTATTTGTGTTTGTTGGGAGGAGGAGAGGGTTGTCTGTGTACATGAGACAATTGTAGCATTGTCTCAAGATACCCAGATTAACCAGCTGAACTGGAGAGGACTCCAGTACACTACCACTTGACATGCTAGAACAGTATAAAGGAGTGCTGGCCTTTAAGGGAAGTGGATATTCACAGGGGTGGTAGGTGGATGTAGTTCTTACTTAGTATGAGAGTGCTTACTTAGTAGAGAAGTTTTGAGAACAAGTGCTAGGCTTATAATATAGCGAGTAGTCTGATTATACTAAGAGTAGAGCTTCCTTAAGGGAAAATTTGAAGAGCAGACTTGGAGGAGCCAGAAGAAGTTTAACCTTGTTTAACCGGCGCTATACGCACCACACAGCAGTCGCAAACGCGGATTTAAAACAGGGAACTTCAAAAGAGCTAGAAATGCTCCAAAACAACCAATTACTACAGCTCTTGTGCTGAGGTCACTTCCTACAGGGACAGGTAGGCTGCTCAAGGTTCCCCACTCCCACTGGTGAGCAAAGAAACTTCCTTCTATCCAAGTAAAGTAATGGACAACACAGGAACTACACCACAGCACAGAATACAGCAAAGCCTGTAAACTGGTATAAACTAGTCGAGGAGAGGCGGGAAAACAAGGATTATTTTTTTGTTTTTTTTGTTTTTAGATAGAAACACACAGAAAATGCAGAAACAGTAATAAATCAGTTACACAGGCTAGCACACTTTAGTGGACAGCCTCAACAGTTAAATTAAACAAACAAACAACAAACTTTCGATCAAATTCGACTAAAATGTAACTTTTAAGTGCAGATATTAAATAATGCAGCAAACAGCTAAAAACAGTTTAAGCTTGTTTAGGGTAAGCTAGAGAAGGTATTTCAAGTAAAAAAACAGCAAAGATACTTAAATCCAGAAAGTAGTCATTTTTCTGAGTTCTCTGTAGCTAGGACCACTCTGCAGGACCACGAGGAGCTTGTCTGAGTAGTATAGCCAGAAAAAAATGCCCAGAGTAGGATTTTAAACAGGGAACTTCAAAAGAGCTAGAAATGGTCCAAAACAACCAATTACTACAGCTCTTGTGCTGTGGTCACTTCCTACAGGGACAGGTAGGCTGCTCAAGGCTCCCCACTCCCACTGGTGAGCAAAGAAACTTCCTTCTATCCAAGTAAGGTAATGGACAACACAGGAACTACACCACAGCCCAGAATACAGCAAAGCCTGTAAACTGGTCTTAACTAGTCGAGGAGAGGTGGGAAAACAAGGATTATTTTTTGGGGTTTTTTTGTTTTTAGTTAGAAACACACAGAAAATGCAGAAACAGTAATAAATCAGTTACACAGGCTAGCACACTTTAGTGGGCAGCCTCAACAGTTAAATTAAACAAACAAACAACAAACTTTCGATCAAATTTGACTAAAATGTAACTTTTAAGTGCAGATATTAAATAATGCAGCAAACAGCTAAAAAAACTGTTTAAGCTTGTTTAGGGTAAGCTAGAGAAGGTATTTCAAGTAAAAAAAACAGCAAAGATACTTAAATCCAGAAAGTAGTCACTTTTCTGCATTCTCTGTAGCTAGGACCACTCTGCAGGACCACGAGGAGCTTGTCTGAGTAGTATAGCCAGAAAAAAATGCCCAGAGGCGGATTTTAAACAGGGAACTTCAAAAGAGCTAGAAATGCTCCAAAACAACCAATTATTACAGCTCTTGTGCTGAGGTCACTTCCTACAGGGACAGGTAGGCTGCTCAAGGCTCCCCACTCCCACTGGTGAGCAAAGAAACTTCCTTCTATCCAAGTAAGGTAATGGACAACACAGGAACTACACCACAGCCCAGAATACAGCAAAGCCTGTAAACTGGTCTAAATTAGTCGAGTCGAGGCGGGAAAACAAGGATTTTTTTTTGTTTTTTTTTTTAGATAGAAACACACAGAAAATGCAGAAACAGTAATAAATCAGTTACACAGGCTAGCTCACTTTAGTGGGCAGCCTCAACAGTTAAATTAAACAAACAAACAACAAACTTTCGATCAAATTCAACTAAAATGTAACTTTTAAGTGCAGATATTAAATAATGCAGCAAACAGCTAAAAAAACAGTTTAAGCTTGTTTAGGGTGAGCTAGAGAAGGTATTTCAAGTAAAAAAACAGCAAAGATACTTAAATCCAGAAAGTAGTCGCTTTTCTGAGTTCTCTGTAGCTAGGACCACTCTGCAGGACCACGAGGAGCTTGTCTGAGTAGTAGAAGAGGGATATGGTAAAGTAGTCAAAGGAGTGGTGTATTGTAATTGGTGAATGAGTAAGGGTGTGTCTAATTGGTTTGAATGGAAGGTACGTGTGATTGGATGGAAGTGGAAGAGGGAGTGGCTGAAGAAGTATAAGTTTAGGACCACTGGACGTGGGTGGGAATTGGGGGTAGGTTAGGGGAGCGGAGCAGGTAGACACAAGGAAGATGACAGCAGGACAGTGAGAGGAAACAATCAGTCAGGAGAAAGGTGAGTACAGAGGGGGCTAGGTAGGAAGGTTAAAGTGATATTAGGTGTAAGTGTAAGGGAGCAGACAAGTATCGAGAACTGGCTGGAGGGTAGGACTGATAGTAAGTAGAGAAAGAGGAGAAGTGTACTATTGAGATGTTATGGTAAGTGGGAAGGAGAGAGGGAAGAGAGGTAGTAGTTGGGTGAATACTGCCACCTAGTGGCCAATCCTTGTAGTAATGGGGAGAGGAACCACTAAAACAGTTAAATAGATGAGCAGGCAGCTCAGCTATATAGAAGAAAAAAAACCGGGGTGAAGTAGGAAAAGGGGATTTACAACTATAAGGGTAGGGGAAAGGGGGAAGGCTGCTGGGTATTCTGGCTGTAATCCTACACTAACACCAGGTAAGTGGTAGAGCAAATTCACAAGCAGAGTTACATTAGGTATTGCAGCATATTACATACTTTCTTTCACCCTTTTACTTCACTTCTGGGAGAAAGGTAGGACTGCTCCTGTATGGTGTCAGGCAGAGAGGGAAGACGAGATGACTTGAAAGTGGTCTTGAAAATCCAGTAGGGCTGGGCCAGTAAACCAGTTTAATCTGGGTAAGTAAGGTTGTAGAGCTACAGAAAAACAGAGAGGGAAAGTTTTATAATTAACTTCTAAGGTTAAGCAGTTAGATATGGAGACTACAAAAGTAGTAGGTTAGACAGCAGAGGACAAGTACAAAAACAAAGCACAGATAGTTCAGGTAAAGAACCCCTAATGTAAGGTATGTGCCACAATTACCTGCAATCAGTATTAATAAATGCCTAATAATAATATATACATTCTATGCAGTGTTTAGAGTCATACAAACAATAGTCTGCAACAGTTAGGATAGACACTGTGTGATTTCACCATTAAAACAGCAATTGCAGCAAATTACGCAAAAGTTCCTAGACATGTAGTAAAAGATAATCACCAAACGCATACTATAACTGGCATCTGTTTCAAAGGATTACAAATATAGGTATTTTAGACACCATTGCTATATCAGAGGAGCCTTTTGCATTTGCCAGGAAATAGGTATAAAGGGGAGCACAGGTGAGTCTAATGGAGCAGTTTCAATTAATAGCGGTCGTTTGTGCACAGTGCATGAATATACAATGCTACAAATTCTCTGCTAAACAGAGCCAGCAGTGCTAACAGCGTATAGCTATAAAGTACAAATGTGATTCTATTGATCAGATTTAAAGAGACTGCATTCCAAGCCAAGCATTTTAAACTTAAACAGAGTACTAACATCCTTATCGCTAAAGAAGTTAATGAGGTGCTATCGCTAGTAAGCGAAGGGGCAGTTGGCGGGAGCGCTGCTGCTTAATAGAAGCTCAGCTAAACCACGTGGTGGAGATTAGTGACCTATAAAGCACTCCAGTAAGAGTATAACCCACTAGCCCTGTAAGAGAGTAACCCATTATAAAACCCAGTATAAAACATTAGTTACCTTGGTAACCACTTAAGTATCATATATAGTCAAGATGGGTTACAAAAACTACAATTCAAGTTAAAGCAATTACATGACTTGTTATGCATATTTACTTATATAAGAAAATCATCATTTTCCCCTTGATGTTCAATGTAATGTATGTCATTTATGACAAGACAGTAATGTTATTATACACAAGCCCATGTTATTAAATCCTGTCTTTAATATCTAAATTCAGCAGACTGCTTCATCTTATGATGATTATATATTATATGTCTAGATTTACTAAAATCATACATTACATAACTATTGTGTGTATGTGTTTTTTTTTTTTGGCTGTTGCTTAGTTATTTGAGAGACCAACAAGCTGCAATACTTATTCTTATCATTAGCTCCTTACAAGCATGTTTATACAGTCCATAGAATTTAAATTATGAGACCCTTCTATTTTCTTATTTGTTAAAAGTATATTTCCATCCTTACATACACACATATCAGTACTTCAAGCACAGGCGACAATGCCCATCCAGTTTTGCCAGAATACCATTCACTATTTCATGTGATGTGTTTCCAGGCTGTTCTTAAAGTATCCAAACCAATATTTGTCCTGTTCCATTTTACCAGCCTGTTCCATGCAGTGGCCACTCTGCCAGTGAACCACTCAACGCACCTTCCATTCCCACAGATATTTCCATGAAGGAAATCTGATGACTCTGTAGCTCTTCCCAGCAACCCCAAACACCCCTAGAATCAGCTATCCCCATATGACCAACACGTCCGAGCAAGCTCACCTCCCAGACCACTGCAAAGGGTACTGCACAAGATCAAGTGCTCTTAGTTTTTCACAATAACTCAGACTTCCACTCTTATGTAAGTCCTTAATGTGTTTGAACCAAAATACATTTTAAATATAAAATTGCACTTATTATTTTATTTATTTATTTATTTATTTATTATCAGGAATCAACTTAATGAGCTAAACAAAGTGTTGGGAGACCATCAATATGTGTACATGTGGTTTAAAACAGCCCTTTTATTATTTTTTTTTTAAACCAAAAACTTCATTGCCAAGAATCATCTTGGAGGCTCCTCAGAGCTGTTAAGCAATATTGTCACTCTGTCTCTGTTACCTTAGCAACCTGGGAGCATCTGTTTCTGTTAGTGTGTCATACCAGAGGCTCACGATGCACCTGAAGCAAAGCTTCACTTCACTACAACTTCAAGCCTAAATGCCCTACCTTTCAGCGAGGCAACAGCCAGGGAAAGAGCAGAAAGCAAACAGAGCAAAAAAAAAAAAAAAAACTCCCAACAAGCCGCCACAACAAGAGATAACATATTTTTCAGCCTAGCCACCTCTCACCCAGCAGATGTATAAACATAAACAAACTATTCTCTGCCAAAATATCCCAAATTACAGCTTTATCCATCCCCTTCCCCTGGATCCAGGCTAGCACGCCAAATGTCTCTTTCTAATACACAAGCATCAGTAAACCTCGATCACAAGCCACAACCCACAGCTTCCCGGAGATGATAATGGCAACATACAACAGCTGCCAGACACAGCTGCATCGACACACACCATGTCAGACTTAATCAAACAGCACTCAAAGCTATAATACCTGCCATTATTGATACTAACTATGTTTAGACAGAATAATAATGACATTTGTACTAGCTGCCAGACACAGATGCATCCACGCATACCATATCAGGATTGATCAAACAGCACTCGAAGCTATGATACCTGCCATAATTGATATTAATTATGTTTAGACAGAATAATAATGACATTTGTACTAGCTGTCAGACACAGCTGCATTCACGCACACCATATCAGGATTGATCAAACAGCACTCGTAGCTGTGATACCTGCCATAATTGATATTAACTATATTTAGACAGAATAATGATGACATTTGTACTAAGAGCTTGCTACTATTACTTAACCAGGATATACATGACATTTATAATCATACTTTAACTGAAGAAGGCATTAGCCTCCATGACAGCATTTTTTTTCAAAACATTCTACTGTTACTGCTATTATATATGATGTTAATTTGTTACGTTTGAGTCTGAGCTCTGATGAATAGTATCTTGTTGAATTAGTTAATTAATTACTTAAATTAGTGTAAGTAAAATCAATGAAAAATGAACAAGATAAGTATTTATTGAGTTCAAGTAGGGGAATAGAAACTGCTATGTTTGTATTATATGTTGCTTTGTTTGGCTTACATATAATGTAAATAGTAACCTATCTTGACCTCCCTTTTTTGTGAAGAATTATTGGACTCGTTGAACATCCTGAATAAATCATTACTGTTTCTAAGTTGTTCAAGAAACCCTCATTTTTTTAAATAAAAACAGATGACAAGTGATGTACCATATCAGTTGATACTTTGAGAGATGTAGTCATAAGAGTTATTTTTTTTGGGAGAGGTATCTTGGAATCATTTTTTTGTTACTTCTTTCTAGCATCAGTCCAAGGATTTGTTTCTTTTATTTTTTAAAAGTAGGGGCCATCCATTCATTCCATTTCTTCTGGGATAGACAGTATGTTGTTTTTAATGAATATAGTAGTA
The DNA here is from genome assembly GCF_019279795.1 of Protopterus annectens. Classification (NCBI taxonomy): domain Eukaryota; kingdom Metazoa; phylum Chordata; order Ceratodontiformes; family Protopteridae; genus Protopterus; species Protopterus annectens. The sequence goes on from NC_056741.1 coordinate 275,365,525, forward strand.
GTAAGTTATTAAAGGTTTTCATCTCATTGGCAAAAGTATTTTTATCTTGGCTGGAAAGGCCAGCTGTGCCTTAACGTTGTTTTGTTTCAACAGTTTTATTATTGGCCAGACTTTTTTTTCTTTGTTCTAGTATTCTGGAAGAATAATTATTGTCAAACCTTATCAGGCTTTGATTGCATTTTAAGGGTGATTTTCTCCAAGCAGATTTTAATATTAGTTCCTTGTCCAGAAATGAAAGAAATTTTATAACTATGGATCTAGGTGGAGTATTTTTTGAGTTAGAAACAGGTTTCCTCAGTGTTCCATGCACCCTTTCAATTCCAAATGAAAGCCCGTCTTTCAAGTCTAAAAATTAATGAATCCAGGTTGTTAAGAATGAATAATGCCTTCTCCTTCACTGTTTTCAGGCAGACCAAAGATCCTTAATTTGTTTCTCCTTTCCTGTTTTCTAAGTCATCTATTTTGTTAAACAGCCATGTATTCTGTTTAAGCAGAAATTCTTTTAGGAATTCTTCCTCTTTGAGTCTCCGCTCAATGTCATTTGGAGAAGTCTCTATATTTGTCATTTTTGTATGGTGTTGCTGTAATAGTTCCTTAAGAGTATCAGTCTGTTTTTGAGAATTTAATTTGAGGTTTTCTAAGTCATTTTTAAAGCCATCCATCTTTAAAAGATAGTTCCTGTAAGGTAGATGTCATCAATTGCAGTTATTTTTTCAAAGCAGCATCTGGATGAGAATTCCTTGAGTTGTTCATATTCAGTAACTCAATATATCTCCAAGTTACTTGACGGGAACATTTTTGTATATCTCCAACAAAATTGATATTTATGTAGTTTAGTAGTTTATCTATAGATTTCTGACATTTTAAACTTGAAAATAATAAAATTTTCACATATAATTATACTAGTTTATGGAGCTCTTAAAATTCACTGCTCTCAGTTGGCCATCTAGGCTCCGCCCCCAGGTTCCTTTGCTGATTTGCATGAAGAATGACATTTAGAGTGTCTGTAAGGAATAACAATGTTGTCTCCACAGCCTTTGGTGGGTGATGAGCGCAATTATTACTGATTGGTTTGGGTTTATTGTGGTTGTCTTTGGAGGTTCATTGCTATACATCACTAAAGTCTGACTGCAGTTTTTGTTGTAAATTATTATTTTGTTTAGTTATTTACTATTTGTTCATCAGGTAAGTGGACTGGTCTATTGACTCTTTTCAGCCATGACCCAAGCTCAAAGAGTAAAAAATATAACACTGCTTTTCAATCAACAATATGTTATACACAAAATGAGTGCATAGCAAAATTCAGAACATAATGGTGGGATAGAATGCAGTTAGGGTAAGATTAAAATATCCAGTCAGAGTGCATTGAAAAAAGAAATATATACAAAATGCAAGCTAGATATTCACAAAATACAGTGCAATCATGCATATAATAATTAAACTGCATTATGCATGTAAAATATACACATGTAAAATGCCACATTAAGAGGCTGAGAAATATTTCTTAAATATATACTATTATTCATTATATGAGATGATAAGTTATCTAACCATTGCCATGGTAACAGCTGCAGGTAGATTCAGTAAAGAGATGCTCTTTAAATGTATCTTTGAAGCTTTTAATAGCTTCTAGATATCTGATGTGTGTAGACAAGTGGTTCTAGGTAGCATGTCCCAGTCTAGAGAATGCTGATGCTTTATTAGGTATATAGAAAGTTGACATATAGATGTTTGACTACAAATAAAACATAGTTACATCTGTTTTCGTCATATATACCTGTTGTAAAGAGTTACATTTATTTTTGCTTTGTTGTACAACTATACTTTGCAATTCTACTTCTGACCCTCTTCCCCACATAGCTCATCTTCTGTAACCTTCTGACTCTCCAGTCTAGGTAACATTGTTTACTCCCTGGGATAATGCAATTGTCTGCACCCCCACCTACCCCAATGACCAGTAAGCAAGGCAGATGACTCAGGCAGGACTTGTAGTATTTCACAGAAAGGGTAGTGGTGGACTGGAACATCCTAAATGAAGAAGTTGTAGAGTTACAAACTGTAACAGAATTCAAGAATGCATGGGACAATCATGAGACAGTTTTTATCAGAGTCTAAACATAATAAAATAATTAAGTCATGTTAGCCAGCTAAAAGATGATATTAAAAGACAAAACACAAACTATCCTCACAAAGCTATTAACCTAATATTCAGACAATGGAATCAGAGGTATCATAATACCCCCTGATTTCCTAAATCCCCCCTACATTATCATCGCTAGCTCTCAAATCCACAAAACCTCCACTGCCCTTCTATTTCTTCAGTATAAAAAAAATATTGAAAACACTTAGCTCAAATCCTTAGTGATATCCACAGTTCAGATGGACGTTTCCCCTGGTTCTTCATTATGTCCTAACAGCACGTAGTCTAAGCCCCACACCACATTTTAACCTCTATCTCTACTATAATACCATGCTACCCACTTAAAAACACACAGCTATTCCCAGAATCCCCAAACAATCCTGCAACTATCCAGTCACTTTAGTATTTTCATAACTTGGTACATTCCTTGAGAGAATAGTTTATGCCCAGTTAGCCTGCTATATTCAAAAATATTCTTTATTATACAGTTAGCAACCTGGATTTTCATCTGTCTAGAATATTGTAACTACTCTGTATACAACCTCATTGATAATAATATGTTCAAGGAAAAGCAAATTGTATCAGTTCTTATTACCTTTACTCTTCATTCAACCTCCTGCTAAAGTCACTCACATTCCTCAGCATTAATCCCATATCCTTTGGATGTTTTAAAAACTTCCTATCTCATAGATATTATTACATTAAAATAGGTTCACTTATCTCTTCCACTTTCATCCTGATCAAAAGAGTGCCCTAGGGATCGTGTTATAACCTCTACTTTCTTCTGTCTTTATCAACAAACTCCCCTTTGACCTTTCATGTCTACAAGTCCATCTACACACTGATGACATGGCGTTCTACAGATACACTGACTATCAAAAGAGAATTACAAAGGGATCTTCACTTGCTTTCTACTTGACTACTTAAAACAAACCTTCTTCTAAACATGAAAAAGACCATGATCTTTGGCAGCCTGCAAGCCTTCTACTGTTCTTTCAGACTGACAGCTACTACTCAATTACTTTAAACCTACTGAATGAACAAATTGTATCCTCTATCAGTATGTCTAGAATGACCATCAATTAAATTTCATTTGCACCACCTAGATTAGGTGCAACCTCCCCACCCCATGGGAGAGGTGAGTAGACCATATTTTTTTCACCCCACATCCTGGCTATTTCAGTAACAGGCCATTAACTGAGCCCTGGTTACCCAGGTTACAGTTAGGTCTGCATCCCTCAGCTCCATGGATCAAGACTAAAGAACATTTTTTATGTACATCTTGATAAAGTATTCCTTGATCACAGGGGAAGTGTACACATGCATAAGTATCTATGTATAGATACAGATACAGATACAGATATAGATGTACAGTAGCACAGAATGGCAGATATTAACAAATAAAGAGTACCGATGAATGTATGTACTTTAAATAGTGCTGCACTTTTTGTGCAGAGTGTGCAAATAGCATGTAGAAGTGCTTCTTTAAGAACAAAGAGGAACTTTTCTATATTAGGCAGAGAAGTGTTGCTATCAATTCAAATAAGTGTGTTGCTTTCAAAGCACACAGAAGTATTGCTGTACTAAGTAGAGTAGATTTCCTTAAAATCTGTTGTCACACTTCCCATAGTAGATGCAAACAACTAAACCTTAGTGATGTGAAAATCTCCTTACCCTGTACCATATCAAATTTTAATAATGTTTGGTGAAAAAAAGGGTATTATTTTCGTAATTAATTTTATTGATCAGCACTGCCCCTTCAAAATTTTCTTGAAGCTTGAAAACTCAACATGACTTCATGAATGCTTGAATCCACAATGCCTTACTATCTACATTAGTGCATAAACTACTATATTTACATGCTAAGTGCAGAAATAGGAGAGTCTATTATCCTAGTAAGACAATTTGTCAGCTGTGTCTTAGAAATGGAACACGCTACATTGAAAAGTAGTGAGTGATGGTCTATTTGTGAAACTACAAAGGATTTGATTACTCACAATGCTTTGCTGGTGCATGTAAATCATTGCAAAAGCCTAAACTGATATCATGTTGTGAGCACGGTCATAAGGAAAAAATGAGCAGAAACATTTTTGTTATGTTTTGTTTTTGTTTTTCAAGCCATATGCAGCTTAAAGTAGTTCCATACCTAACCCACCACCCAGACAGACATACTGCTCACCTCTCCCATGGGGTGGGGAGGGTTGCACCTAATCAAGGTGATGCAAATTAAATTTAATTGACAGTTAATCCAGACATATAGATAGAGGATACAATATGGGTAACATTAAAACAAAGATGTATGAAAAGTGTAACAAAACACTTTAATGAAAGAGATCGAGTGAACCATAATTGTATATCTCTCTCTCTCTCTCTCTATCTATATATATATATATATATATATATATATATATCCGTCCCCTTCACATGGTCGACATTTCACAATGTCGACATTCATATGGCCGAGACCATATGATCGACATTTGAAATGTCGACCATGGGGAACCGGCATCTCCGTACAGTGCGGAGTTGGTATATTCAAGTTACGGGGGGCATAGCCCCCCCCCTGCTAGCATCTTTAAAGTTAGTTTGTTTCTTTTTTTTTTTTGCCTGCTTGCATGTTCGACATTTCAAATGTTGATCATATGGTATCGGCCATATGGATTTTGACATTGTGAAATGTCGATCATATCAAGTAGACCCATAGATATATATATATATATATATATATATATATATATATATATATATATATATATATATATATATATATATATATATATATGTGTGTGTGTTTACAGAGGTTTTCTTTTTTGTTGTTGATCTGGCTCTGTCTTCTATGTTGCTTTGGCTTTCATTTACTTTAGTGACTTACTGTTGGTTTATTTTCTGTAAATGTGGTAGATTATGTTTATATTCTGAATTAACAGTTTCAGAAAACCAGTGGCTTAAAGAATTGTTATGATAAGTAGCGTAATACACTGAACTATATGATCTCGCTCACAACTTACAATACATCTAGTGTTTCTGATGATTCTGCAGTGATTAAAAATAGTAAACACTGTTACAAATTTGAAGAAGCTGGTGCTACATTGACAAAACTTTTATAGCTATAAATCATTTTGGGCAACATTATAAAACAGTAGTATTGAGAAACACTTAATGTGATAGGCAAGCCTTAGCTTGGAAGTTTTCCCCATCACTCCAAGCTTGTCTGATTCAAAGACAGTACTAACAATGAAGTTTTCCCCTTCTCTGGGACATCAGCATGGAGGGTGGTCTCACAAGTAGACCTGCATGCTAATGCAACAGCCCAGGAGAGTAGCTAATGCTAATTAGCCATGTGCCCCCCCCAAAAATATCCACAGCTCTTAATTTATTCAGCTGAGCAATTCAGAGACTCTCTCCTGAGTATGATTTTATTCTAGGAGGAACAAGTGACTACTATAAAAACTCTGTGGTCCCCCATTCACTCTTATGGGACTATTCATGGTGTAAGTGAAGTCAGCAGACATTGGGGTTGGGTGAAGGTGTTATCGTGTGAATGTGTGTGCATGTCTGTGGGGGCATGAGTGTGTGTGTGTGTCTGTGTGTGTATGTGTGTGTGTGTGTGTGTGTGTGTGTGTGTGTGTGTGTGTGTGTGTGTGTGTGTGTGTGTGATACCTCCCAACCATACAGAATTACTTGGTTTTTACTGAGTTTTGGGGTCCAAATAATGGAGTGCCACGCTTCCCGAGTGGCACCCCTTAATTTCCAAATTTCCCAACTCTTTTAATTTAAATTTTATTTCCAGGCCTTTTAAGCTGACGTCATCATGTAGGCAATGATGTCAGCTCCATGAAACTGCCTGCCAGCCTGTCGGAATTGAGCTGAAGCTCAACGTGCGTGCATTTCTGGCTGGCAGCTGCTCAAATCCTTAGCCAGAATAACTGCAATGCATTTTTAATGCTGCCGAAATGGATGTATCTATCCTGCTGCCTTTTCAATGCTGCTGAACTGGATATACTGCTGCCATCTATAGAGAATGAGCCAAGCCGTTTTCATAAGAAGCAAAGCTGCCTGGAAAGGTAGAGAGATTGTGTGTGTGAATGCTGCCAGCCGAGGTAGGGAGGTTTTGTGTGTAAATGCTGCCAAGGTAGGGAGGTTGTGTGTTTGAGTACTGTCGAGGTATGGAGGTTCTGTGTGTGAATGATGCTGAACTGGATATCTATGAGGTTGCGTGTGTGAATGCTGCTGAACTGGATATCTGTGAGGTTGTGTGTGAATGCTGCTGAACTGGATATCTATGCTGTAGCTGAGCTGTTTTCATTTAAAGTGCTACTGCCGAGCCATTGTCATTTGCTTCTTCATCCAGCTGCCTTTTCAGTCCTGCTGAACTGGATATGCTGCTGCCATCTACGGAGAATGAGCCGAGCCATTTTCTGATCCGAGCTGTTTTCATAGGAAGCAAAGCTGCCTGGAAAGGTAGGAAGGTTTTGTGTGTGTGAATGCTGCTGAGGTAGGGAGGTTTTGTGTGTGTGAATGCTGCCGAGGTAGGGAGGTTTTATGTGTGTGAATGCTGCCAAAGTAGGGAGGTTTTGTGTATGTGAATGCTGCCTAACTGGATATCTATGAGGTTGTGTGTGAATGCTGCCAAATTGGATATCTATGCTGCTGCCAAACCATTTTCAAGTGCTGGAAAGGGTGTGTGTGTGTGTGTGTGTGTGTGTGTGTGTGTGTGTGTGTGTGTGTGTGTGTGTGTGTGTGTGTGTGTGCGTGTGCATGTGCGTGTGTGTGCGTGTGTGTGTGTGTGTGTGCAAAGTTCTTACCCCACCACCTCTTCTGAAAACTTTCTATATTTAAGCCTCATATTTTTGTTCTGATACTCATAAAAGTTGTGGTTTTCTGGATTTCAGTGAAGGATTGAATTGATTAAATAATGACAAGTATTTGAATTTCAGACTTCATATTCTTCAGAAAATAAACGGTAACTCCAAACCTTTTATTCTAGCAATTTTCTAAGTTTAATAAGATCAGTATTTGAAATTTGTCCTTATTTTTGGGGCTGTGTTCCCACATTATTGGCTTTGTTCAGTTTTTTTGTGCTAAGAGGTTGAGAGCTATGGTGAGAAGTGAGAAATGAATTCTGTATTCCCACATTGTTGGCTTTGTCTAGGTTTTTTGTGGTAAGAGGTTGTGAGCTATGGTGAGAAGTGAGAACTGAATTTACTAAATGTTAGCCATTTAAGTTTCAGTCTTCCAATCTTTCTTGCTGATTTAGCATAGTGGTATGTTGCTCTGACTGTAGTGCACAGAGTCCTGGGTTCAAGACTTGGCAGTGAAATGCATGGTGGTAGCACAACATTTTATTCTAGCAACTTTTCAAAATTATACAAGCAAATTTTTAAAATGTGTCCCTAGTTTTTGGCCTTTTGTCCGTCCCCCCAAAAACACTGAAATTGAAAATAAAGGAAAGAAGATGTGCAAGATATGCCCATGGTTTACACTACTGTCATTCTATTTATATACATACATATATATATATATATATATATATATATATATATACACATATATATATATATATATATATATATATATATATATATATATATATAGTGTGTGTGTGTGTGTGTAAGTAGACTTTTATGATGGAAATGTTCTGAATTGGGCAGTTTTGTCATTACTGGTTCATGCATTTTGTTTCATTGCCTACTGGAAAAATGTTCAAACAATACATTTAAAATGTTTTTAAGTCTAACAAGTGTGCTGTATTATACAAGGAATATAATTTAAGTCAGGGAGGTGTATCAAAGAACACATGTATGTTTCTTGTTTTGTGTGCAAGGGACCTATAATTTGAAAACAGGCCAAAGGTGATCTTTATCCACCACTGGTCAGATGCAATTTCTTTGGATGTGGTGTGGGTTTCAGTGCTGTTTCAATGAATGTGAGTTTCAAGGGCAGAGAAGTTTTAATGCTAAGTCTATTTTCATAGTGAGACATTATTGCTTTGTTTAGCAGATGTCTATTAGTGTTTGTGCATTGTGCTATAAAATGTAAAAATGTTATTGTTGTTTGTCTTTTGGCTTTTTCCTGGTAAGGGGTCGCCACAGCGGAACTCCGGTCCACTAATGATTGGCAGTAGATTTTTACGAAACACTGAGGTGCCAGCTCAGCACCCAACCTTCAACGAATGCATGCCCATTTACGCACGCATGTCTTTCGAATGCTAACCAACCATGGGGAGGACATGCAGACTCCACACAGAAGGCACTCCCAAGCCAAGCCAAGAATCAAACGGGAGAACCTCTTGCAGTGAGGTAACAACACTACCGCCATACCACCACGGCAGCTATAAAATATAAAAATAAAATCCAAATAAACATTGCAGAAGTAAGGCAGTATGCACACATTAGTGTTTATGGTAAATGGAGCAAAATAGCCAGGTAATGGGACATTGGAATGGCTGCAGGGGGACTCTGGTGCCATATTTTGGTTGTCTGTTCTTCAGTTTGCATTTGAAAGTTGGTATCCCACAATTCCACTGGAATGGGTGGGGTTACATAATTATGTATGTAAATTTTATGTTAATCAGTGTACAGATTTGTACCTATTCTTCATGGGCTTTGTCCAGATTTTTGATGTTTCCAGGTTGAGAGGTATGGTGTGTGTGTGTGTGTGTGTGTGTGTGTGTGTGTGTGTGTGTGTGTGTGTGTGTGTGTGTGTGTGTGTGTGCGCGTGCATGTGTGTCTATGTGTCTGTATATCTCTGTGTGTATGTCTGTCTGGGTGGTGGGTTAGATATGGGATCAAGACTTTGGATGTGCGTGGTGGGGAGAGTGAATGGATAAGCGCTTTTGTGAGTATGATAGACTATATGGGGGCTTGTTTGTTGACAGCTGGATTTGTGTGTGTGTGTCTGTATGCATGTGTGTTGTGTGTTTGCAACAAGATTCACAGGTTGTGAAGGAGAACAAATGTGCCATTATATCTGACAGTGCTGATGTTAGCTAAAGTGTGATTCAGAGATATGCTAATGAATCAATAATGATGTCTTTCTTATTACAGTCCTACCTGTCTCTGAAATTAATTTTCTTATTGTCACCCGTGTTGTACAACTGGCATGAGAGGTGAGCAGTTTCCTGAATCCTAGGGTCTGACAGCAATCTGTATCATCATCCATAAAGAAATTAACCAGCAAATTGTGCCTAATAAATGAAACTAGCACTCAGAAGGCTGTCCAAATTTAAATTACAATTCTGGTTCCTAAAAATCTAAGGACATAGTCTATAAAATGTGCTTGACATGTACGTCTGGGAATCCACAAAAGGAAGGGAAATATGAAGTCATAGTTTATGTTTCCAGCGCTCATTTCCATGTTCTTATGATATTGATACACAACAAATCAACAAGTGTGGAGACGTTTTGCATGGTCTTTTTGCTTTCGGTCACAAATGTCAGCCATATCCCCACAACCAGCTTATCTGATATATGTTTGCATGTAAATATGATGACCTTATACCATGCTTTCCAGACTCTGAGCACTAGCCCAGATATCTTTCACAGTCCAGAACCTGTGAATTGCAGCTGCTATACAAGAATGACAGAATCCTGGCATGTTGCTTGCTTTGCACTGCTCTGGATGGCTTGAATGGTCATCTGGTCACACTGGACAGCATCTCATACTTTAACAATATATTTCACTTTTTGGTGAATCTGTGGCTGAAATATGCCACCATTTCCAGCAGAAAGGGTTTTTTTCTCAAGATGAGACAATACCATCATATTTACAGAGTCCTACAACCCAGCTCTCCTCATGGCAGTATGAAATTACAGCCCCCTACCACCAAACATGCCATAATTTTACTCTCCCAGAAATGTTGTTTTCCTGCTTTCACAGAATCATCTAGCTGTCATTAAAGAGGATCCAACAACTGTAGGTTTGACAGCTTTTCCTCCATTCTTCTTGATGGTACTGTGGTCCATAGATTGATAACATCATCTTATACCTCTAGATAACACAACAGTTGTAAAATAAAGTGCAACAAGTGTAATGAGTTTGATGGATTATCCACAAGACCACCCTCACCCTCCCTTTTAGAGAAAGAACTACCTAATACACTAGAACAATGAGGTACTTCCAAAGATGTGTCTGGAGTGTTTCTCCCTGGGCCTCCACTGAAAATAGGCTCTGTCCTAGTCAGACTTTCCCTGTCAACAAATGTTAAATAAACATTAATTATTTTCCCCAAAATTTCTTTATATCCCTTGACATATATAATACCTAAGACTCCTGCCTTATTCTATAGGATGGTATTTTGCACATGGGGCTGTTTGATTAGGACACATACATTTTTAAATACCATAGCTATGAAAGCAACTATTTTCAATTACCATCTGCCAGTCCTGTTTGACCTGCTCTTTTCTTCTTCTCAGCTAGGCAAAGCTTGCAAGACTTTTCTGTAGATCTTGAAAATGTAATTCCATTACATGCTTTGCTTTCTTGAAATCAAGGACATTTCTTTCTTCTACTACCTGTACTCTTATCTATTCCCAAGGAGGATTGCCCTGTCCAATGCCATACCTCAAAAAGTACACATTTCCAGTTTTTGTAGATTTATTTTTATTATTTAATTAACATTTGTTTACCGGAAAATTCCGACTGGGATAGAGACCATTTTCAGTGGAGGCCCGGGGAGAAACACTCCAGATACATATCTTTGGAAGGTGGGAGGAAACCCACACAAATGCAGGGAGGACATACAGACTCTGCACAGAAGGCACCCCTGCCAAGAATCAAGCCAGAGAACCTCTTGCTGTGAGGCGATAATGCTAACCACTGCACCACTGCATCCCACAATCTTGTTTCTTC
>NC_056741.1:275381514-275449014 GCF_019279795.1 Protopterus annectens
AAAATAGGCTCTGTCCTTGTCAGACTTTCCCTGTCAACAAATGTTAAATAAACATTAATTATTTTCCCCAAAATTTCTTTATATCCCTTGACATATATAATACCTAAGACTCCTGCCTTATTCTATAGGATGGTATTTTGCACATGGGGCTGTTTGATTAGGACACATACATTTTTAAATACCATAGCTATGAAAGCAACTATTTTCAATTACCATCTGCCAGTCCTGTTTGACCTGCTCTTTTCTTCTTCTCAGCTAGGCAAAGCTTGCAAGACTTTTCTGTAGATCTTGAAAATGTAATTCCATTACATGCTTTGCTTTCTTGAAATCAAGGACATTTCTTTCTTCTACTACCTGTATTCTTATCTATTCCCAAATAGGATTGCCCTGTCCAATGCCATACCTCAAAAAGTACACATTTCCAGTTTTTGTAGATTTATTTTTATTATTTAATTAACATTTGTTTACCGGAAAATTCCGACTGGGATAGAGACCATTTTCAGTGGAGGCCCGGGGAGAAACACTCCAGATACATGTCTTTGGAAGGTGGGAGGAAACCCACACAAATGCAGGGAGGACATACAGACTCTGCACAGAAGGCACCCCTGCCAAGAATCAAGCCAGAGAACCTCTTGCTGTGAGGCGATAATGCTAACCACTGCACCACTGCATCCCACAATCTTGTTTCTTCAGATTAGTTTTCCAGCATTGGCTCACCTCAGAATCATTCTGCACCATATGAATAAGCCCTGCTAGAGGACAGCCACTTCTCCAGCAGCTTCCATCACCACTTCCCCATTGCTGGAATATACTCATTGGAGTTAAAATCCACCAGTGGAGGAGTCTTCAGTTTGTCCCAGTTAGTAATATAAATTCTTATTCTGGATGACAACTCCAGGCATACCTTTCAACCTGGGAAACATCAAAAATCTGGACAAAGGCCCATGAAAAATAGGTACAAATCTGTATGTTGATTAACATAAAATTTGCACACATAATTTTGTAACCCCGCCCACTCCAATGGAATTGTGGGATACTAACTTTCAAACGCAAACTGAAGAACAGACAACCATAATATGGTCCCGGACCCTGTAGTAAATGGTAACCATTTTTTTTAAAATGTGTTCACTGGGGAGGGGGATGATGATGAATTAGGATTTTGTTTTTGGTGACTTGCAGTATGTGGTAAAAGTAGGGCATTCAATGGTAGGCAATATCCTAATCTTAGCAAAAAAGTATTATGGTTTGCTAAGACTTCCTGGCCTACTAGTCAGTGGCGTAGTTTTTGCTGCCCTTCCCCACTCACAAAATCATGGTTGAATGGGGCGCTCATACACAGCCCCCCCCACACACACACACAGCCATTCCAGTGTCCTATTACTTGGCTGTTTCACCCCATTTACCATAAACACTGTAATGTGCATACTGCTTTACTTCTACAATGATTATTTGGATTTCATTTAAAACTTTTATTTTACATTTTACAACACAAACACCAATAAACATCTGTTAAACAAAGCAATACAGTCTCACAATGAAAATAGACTTAGCATTAAAACTTCTCTGCCCTTGAAACTCCCATTCAAAGAAAATGCAAGTCATCTAAATAATTCCACATTAAAGAGATCTGTAACTAATGAAGAGATTGTAGCTAGCAAACAACATTATATTTCAGTTTCATTTACAAATAAAGTGCCTGTTGCCCTTGAAGAATAAATTGCCTATGTTACATTAAAAAATGATGAGCTAGTAATATTGCAATAGGGAATGGATGGCAAATTGATAATAGGTTCATAGTTACCAGGTATCTCCGCCGAAGAGGACATTCTCAGGAATGCAGCATCCACCCCCTTTAAAAGTACAACACAGTACAGTATCAGCAATCCATCTACATACTGTGGGACTAGAACCCACAGTCTCCTGCATCAAAAGCAAGTATACTACCTGCTGTGCTACTAACAACACAAGCAGATTTGGCATAAGCAGCACTAAACTTCTTGCCCCATGAAGAGCTATGCAGCACAAAAAAAATCTGGAAAAAAACAAAATTTATTGGGGGGAGGGGGTGAAGGCCCCAAACCAGAGACACACTTTAAACATTCCTTGTATAATCTTAGAAAGTTGCTTGAATAAAATGTTTTGTGTTACCATGCATTTCCTGAAAGATAGGAAGACTGAAACTTAAATGGCTATCATTATTTAGTGAATTCATTTCTCACTGACTTGCCAGAAAACCACAAATGTTAAGTGGAACAGGCCAAAAGTATGAGCCAAACATTCCAGACATTATGTGAAACTTTGGACAGTTGAGAAACTCCTTAAATCATGAGTGGTGGTACGGGTAGAGAATTTAGGCTCTTGCTTCTTCTACCAAAGGTACAGGGCTTGAGTCTAAGTAACCTTAACGAGCAGTTATTCCTAACTGGGGCATTTTACACATACACACACACACACACACACACACACACACACACACACACACACCTATTCAGAATAGTAATAATGCAGTCAGAAATATATAGCAGTACACTACACATAATGTAATGCAGTCTTGTGTAACAACATTCAAAAGTAAAGCAATGCAGACTTGTAATATGAAATGCTCACAATCAGAAATATAGCAGTACACTACAAATAATATTCAAGCCCAACATTTGATTAATATAGCAGTACAAAGCCCTTAATAACATCCGACATTCAAATAATGCAGTCTCGTGTAACAACATTCAGAAGTAAAGCAATGCAGTCTTGTAATATGAAATGCTCACTCTTTAATGCAGCTTGTCACCTCTCTATTCAGAGTACTAATAATGCAGTCAGAAATATGTAGCAGTACACTACAAATAACATTCAAATAATGTAATGCAGTCTTGTGTAACAACATTCAAAAGTAAAGCAATACAGTCTTGTAATATGGAATGCTCACAGTCAGAAATATAGCAGTACACTACAAATAACATTCAAGCCCAACATTCAATTAATATACCATAGCAGTACAAATCCCTTAATAACATCTGAAATCCGACATTCAAATAATGCAGTCTTGTGTAACAACAAAGCACTTAATAGCATCCAACATTCAAATAATGCAGTCTTGTAATATGAAATGCCTGTAGCTTGCCTTAAGCTTCTGTGGGCAGTGCACTTGAGCAAATGAAGCCTTGTAATATGAAATGCTCTCAGCAGTACAAGTCAGACTGGTCTTAAGTAAATAGTGACAGATTAACGGGAAGAATGTTGTGCAAACCTGTGGACCGTTAAAGTAAGAAGTACTGCGTGGACCATTAAATTAAGTAGTAATGGCTCTGTCTGCCTCGTGTACATAAATCATTTAGTTTCTCTCCTAAAATCGCACACTTCAGTGCAGTGTAAGAATTTAAACAGTAACAGTCAGCTTACCTGGAGGAGCTAGGAAGAAAGAAACCCCTGGATCCTTTTGGCTTGGCTGATAGGCTATCTGTCTGCCTCGTGAAGCTGACATCATTGTGCATGTCCTGCACGTGATGACATCAGGAACAGTCGTCAAAAAAAAAAAAAACAGAAAATTCTGAAATTAAAGGGGCCACTCGGGAATTCATGGCACCTCAATATTTTGCCCTCAAAACTGGTATTTACCGAAGAATTTGGCACGGTTGAAAGGTATGACTCCAGGGCTTTCTGCCATTCCCCTGTGCTCTAATTACTCTCATCAGCTGAGTTCCACATCCCTTTTAATAAGTTACCTTTCTTGACTCTCGTGCTTCAAGATCACATTAAAGCACCTCATTTAATAAGTTACCTTTCCTGGTCTCATGCTTCAACATATTGTTAAAATTTCTCATTTAATAATTTACCTTTCCTGACTGATGCTTCAAGATATCGTTGTTACCTTTCTTGACACCATGCTTCAAGACATCATTAGAGATTATTTCACTCTTACCCCTTTTCACCTACTTCCCCTTTACTGTGTGTATAATATACTCAGGCATTGCCACATACAACAAGTAATGTCACAAATAATGCAAACAGATGTACCTTACAAACACTGAGAGTGCAGATATCTACAGTTTCAGATAGTAATACAAAATTTGCCATGAATTAATACACATATTGCAAATAAGAGCAAAAGAAAATAACATGAATAGGCTAACAAGTTATAGCGCTATTTACTAGCCAAGGAACTTGTGTGTTACATATAGCATGTAGAATTGACAATAACAATAATAAACTGCTAGTTGGCGTTATAAATGAGATTTTATTATGCAGTAAAATACATAAATATAACACAGTGGTTAAAAATAATGCATGAGCCAGAGTAAATGGTGTGGCATGAAATTAAAGCAGGACATTGTTGGGAGGGTGGCCTAATGGTTAAGGTGTTTGTCTTGCAAACACAAGGTGCAGGGTTTGAGTCTCACAAGGGATAATTGGCTAGGCTTACAATGGCTCACAAGGGCACTTAGCCTAGTACTAACCTATGAACCTATGACATTAGACCTTTAGAAGCTGCATAATGTGAGTAGTAATGAAAAGGACAGAAAAGGTACTATCAGGAAAAGAACATACACCCTGAGAATAAGAGGCACCATAAAAGTGGATGTAGGCCACAGATTAGAAATATCCTTTTGAAAGTACTCAGCTCAGTCACACACAGGGATAAAGCCATTACTCACACTTAAATTACATAGGATCAACTAGTAACACACTCTCTGCAGGTACTGAGGAGGGAGGGAAGGACTAACTGACTGATGGTAACTCACCCATCCTGGGAGTAGGGAGGGTGTCGAGCCTACTGCAATGCTAGAATATCCTAAATACAGAAGCACACATGCAAAGTACATAACAGAGGCATGCGCTTGGCCCTGCAATTTCTTATCCTCACAGATGCCATCATTAAGCATGTGCAGGAGCATACATATTGTCAGGAGAAGGCATAGCAGGCTCTGATATCACTTACTTAGATTTGTTTGCATTTAATTAAAGATTGCAAGCTTTCAGTTGAATAAGAAGGAAGATAAATGAGTTTTGCAATAATTTTGGACATATGCGTTACTCTTAAGAGATAAAGCTTGGTATTAACAGTGCAGCACTTGAACTAGTCTCAGAGTCTCAAAGTACTTCTTGTGGAATTCTTTTTTCTTATGGTACCATTTAGAATAGTTTTGATTTCCATGTCTTTGCAGTTTTTGTCTTAGGTGACCAACTTCTAAACCTGTAATGAATGTGTTGTATTCAAAGATGATAAACATGACAAAGGAACAAATGATCTATATATTTATATCAGCATTTGTCCATTTGCTTCACAGGTAAGGAATGTGAGGTGTAGTGGTGATGAATCTATACCAACCCTTTACCTTTGCTAGTGTTGCAATATCTCACCAGGCCTGAGAGTATGATTGCCTTACTCTAGACAATGCATAATAACTACATGTAAACAGAGATCTCATTTACTTGAACGTAAAAAATCACAAGCATTGTGTCACGGTGGATTGGAGTCAGAGAAGAGTGAGAAGGTTAGTGTTGCATTTTCTAAACTTTCTCCCTCTTCTCTGAGTTTGTGTAATCATGGAGTTTATACGTTATATGTGTATGTGTCCATTTTTGCTTTTAAAATGTCTGATTTCCAGCTCTGCTTGCAATGACACTGATGTTGCATGCAGAGCAGACTTCCTGCTCAGAAGGCATGCAATAAGTATGCACATGTAAAATATGAAAGGCAGTCATAGAAGTGGCACAGAGATTTGGAAGTCAGCAGGCAGTGGTTTCCTTGTTGTGTTGAATGTTGACTGAGTTTAGCTGTGAATAAATTTGACAGTATGAAGTCTGTGAGTTTAATGTTAATATTTTAACCATATAAACATTTTATTTAGCTTGTTTTTGCAGGCAAACAGACATGAAATGCAGTATGTTTAGTCTATAACACTTTGTCTAGCAAATAGAACAGATTACTAAGGCTATGTGTTGTTAAATAACTGTTTCCTGTAGTAGATGGTTTGATTTACTCAGCCTTCCTTTATCTTTTATGTGATCTGCCAACTTACTTTCTCAAAACAGTACATAGCCCAAATGGTGTAGTGGTACATTGCTCTGTCTGTAGTGTACAGGGTCCTGTGTTTGATAGTTGGCAGGGCTGATTATTTGAACCTGATTCCATATGGGAGGTCTCTGAATCCTTCAGTGGCAGAGCAGATCTTTCAGGGGTAGCATCGGCCTTGCTGCAATCTTTTTGCATCTCCTTCCGAAGCAAAATGCAGTGAGTTCTTCACTCTGAACCCCCCCTTGGGGGGAAGCCCCCAGGGATTCTCTGGTTCATTCTTGGCCTCCAGGTCTCCTTTGTGAAATCTTGATGAGCGGATGGGAAATAGAAAGTTCACCCCGGGGATCACTCCAGTGGCTCTACTTGATAGAGACACCGGGAACTAATGGCAGCATGATGCCAGGGCACTCCTATGGGCTAGGCTTGTAAAGGCTCCAGGGCCATTGGCCTAGTACACACCTATGAACCTATGAACACCTGGGCAGCTTCTGAAAGGAGACACTTGTGTCCAGTGAGATGTCCTAGGCTGTTTGCAAATGCATTACATATTTGTGTTTTCAGTTCCTGCACCCTTCACATAGACATTATTAGCACTTCACTGTGTGGTATTTGAGTATTGCTCTCAACACGTCTCTTGTAGTTTAATGGGTCTCCAGATGCATTTTCACTACATGTGAGTTTCAAGGGAAAAGAAGTTTACAGTTTCTTATGCGGTGACCCTAGCTCTCAACATTTTGGCACAAAAAATCTGGACAAAGACAAAAATAATGGGGGTTCACAGCCCCAAAAATAGGGACAAATTTTAAATATTGCTCTTATAAACTTAGAAAGTTGCTAGAATAAAAGGTCTTGTACTACCATGTATTTTCTGAAGGATATAAAGTCTGAAACTCAAATGCTTGTCATTGTATAGCAAATTTAGTCCTCACTGATTTGCCACAAAAATCCAGAAAGCCACAATTTTTATTAGGTACAAACCAGAAATATGAGGTAAAAATCTAGACATTCTGCAAAAATCTGGACAGTTGAGGAGTACGAATTGTGGTCTGTTTTCAATGAGAGAGGTTCTCTCTCTCTCTCTCTCTCTCTCTCTTTTTTTTTTTTAGAAAATGACTGTGTTTTTTCTGTAAAATTTGAATTAAGCTTTAAATAAACATCTGTGATAATTGTAAAACTAAAGAAGAAAATAGTATGCACACTGACAGATTTGAATACTCCTTATGGTAACTGGGGAAAGACAGCCAAGTAGTGGGATATTGGTATGACTGGTGCAGGCCTGATTCATTAGCTAGTATTTAGCCCCATTTTTCCACAATCCAGCTTTAAGTCTGGAAGTGAATGCTGCAATAATACAGTATTATTAGCCATTCTTCAAGTGGATCAGAGTTGTACTGACGGATGTCAGATGGGGTAACTATTCTAATGACTGTGAGGTCAAACATGAGCTGTAGGTATCCTACACACATGTAACCCCCCGAAAAAATATAGTATGCTGTAAGCAGTACTATTTGTGATTGTTGTATGACTTGTGGTTTGTTAATCAAAGGCTGCTGCAGTATTTATATTGTCTTTAACTGTTTTGCTATATTCATTTCACTAAAGAATGAATTAATTTATTAATAGGCCTGTATTGTGTACTGTAAAGTCTATATATGTTGCATTTTAGTATTCTGACCATGCTGCATTTTAAAAATACATTTTTTGCAATACATTCTTCACAGCCTGCAGCAACTGCAAATGCGTTTCAGGTCATATAGTCTGAAATGAAGTGATGATCAGAACAGTCTGATCTTCAGTATCCATTATGTAGTCACTGTTGCATATTACTGTTATACAGACTTCTCTACAAAATTAGACTGGAAATGATTTCAATATTTAGTCAAGAAATATTATTCTGGCAGTTAGCACAGTGAACAGTCTCCAACTTGTCAATGTGATGCTTCCTGTGGCAAGGATGCAGGGACTGAATCTTTCCGCCTTCATTTACTTGCTCTGTGACGTAGAGCAAGTCAGGAATTTGGGTTATGTTCTTTAATGGTCTCCAGGATTGCATGCCTAGTAACTATGAACCTGTTGTCATTGTTTGTCAGCCATTCCCTATTGCACAGCTGGTCTAGTTCAGGAAATGTTATGGCAGTATCACCAGCACACCATTTTATTAATGAATCATAAGCAATTTATTCTTCAAGGGCAGCAGGCACTGCATTTGTAGATGAAGTACTGAAATACATAACTGTTTGCCAGCAGCAACCTCTGCATTAGTAATAATTATCATTAATTTGAAATTATTCAGATGACATTTACTAATGCAGAGATTGTGCATATTATCTTAGCATATGTTATCAGGTGGTTAACATTTCTTATGATCTCATAACTACACTTCTATTTAAGTTGTGCCACACATGGCTGGATCATATGGTAAGATGCTAGTGATCTTTATACAGTTTCATGTAGTTTATCCAAAGCTACCTGTAAAGTAGATGCTATTTATTTCATCATAACAATAAGATGTGTACACAGTCAATAAAGTGGCTATTTCTGCTGCTGGTGGTGTTAGGGACTCTGTGTTGATGAAAGTACTTTATGCTCTTATCACCTGTTCAGTTTTAAACAGTCTTTTATCAGGTTTTGCAGGTCTAGTGTGCATGTGTGTGTGAATTAATTTGCAATACTTTGGCTACTGTGTGTTTGTGTGAAACAATTTTGAAATGTGACTTTTGTCATTATTATTGTTATACATTTCTTGACATAACGCATCTGAGAAGGATGCTGTGAACATTGTAATAGTAATTGTTGGGTTTGGGAGACACTTGTGGATATAAATTAATGCATAAGCTGCAACTGTCCAGATCTATTTTCAGTGAATGTGAGTTTTAAGGGAAGAGAAGTTATGCACATGCTAAGTCTGCTTTCAGTGTGTACCTCTTTTGTTTAGCAAATCGCTATCAGTTTTTTGTGCCATAAAATTTGAATTTTTTTTAATCAAATCACTCTAATCATTACAAAAGTAAAGAAGGCAATAGTGTGCACACTGACAGGCTTTAACACTAGACTGGCTGTGGTCTGGTGGGGGTTGGTTCATTAGCCTGCCCAGGGTACCATTTCACCATGATAGAGCTCTGTTTCAACCACTTCCATATGCTACACTGTTCTGTTATTCATCAAACCTGTACAGAAACACAACCCCAAAATATGAGCATATTACTATCATTAATTCTGCAACTCTTTGACTGTACTGTGACTACACAGTTATGTGAAACTTCTTGGTAAACCTCTGACTCAATTTTGTAAGGATTGTATAAAATCTCTAGTCAAAAGTTCAAATATTGAAAACATTATTTATTTCACTGTATGTATTGTACTACTCTAAAATAGGGTTACCACCTGCCCCACTTTGTGAAGGACAGTCCCTCTTTGAGCAGTTGTGTCCTGCAAAAAAAATTATAAAAATGGCAAATGTCCTGAGATTTTAGGACAAAATTATTTCCTATATTTTACGTAACAGTTGCATAAAACAGTTATTCTGTATCTGAAACACCTAAATGTTATAAGAAACAGAATAAGCAACTAAAATGCTACAATAATTAGCTTTTATTTAGGCAAAAAAGTGTAGCTCTGACCATTGTACTGGCTGTGGGTATGTTTCAGCTTGCAAAATCTGACATTTCTATCAAAAATGTCCCACTTTGGCCATTTGAAAAGGTGGCAATCCTACTCTAAAATGTTGGGTTTTTACATATTTTACACTCACAAGACTGGCCAGAAAATAATACATTTGGATCAGCACTCTCCCCAGAAAACAAATTTCAACAAATAAGTAAGGCAACTGCTAAATTGTGCTGCTGAAGAATACTGTACATATGCCTCTAATAAACTGCATTGTTATAGACTGCTAATAGGGATTACTAAAGCAACCATTGTTGTAGAAATGCAAACAACACCAGATAATCCAACATAATTTATTGTAGCAAAAAAATTCTGTTCATATAAAAAAGATACAAAGTTCTCACTCTAGCGCCTCAGACAAATGTCTTTAACAGAGTATAAAATCACATTCCCATAATGCATATATTTATACAAAAACATTAAGAAAAAAACATTAAGCAGTAAAACAATTACTTAATTATAGGACCCACTTCCAGTTAAGTTCCCTGTTTAACCCTTTTGGGAACAGAGTACCAAACTTCAACATAGAAATTGCCTCCTTATGAAGCAGATTGCTTTTTAAACACATGCCTGGAACATTTTTAATTTTTTCTATAACAGTGCCTTTTAAATTTTTACCATCACTACCATGACACACCTTAAAGTATAGACCCAAAGGACTTTCTAACTTTTGATTTTTAATATTTCTAACATGTTCTAAATATCTAACATGGAAACTCTGTTTAGTTTCCCCTATATAAAATAAATTACATTCATATTTTAAAACATAGATAACTCCTACTATATTACAACTATGTACAACACATGGGCAATATTTTTGTCCGTTTATATAATCAAAAAAGGGAATGGTAAAATTACATATTGAACAATGTCCACAAGGTTTCAAACCAAACTCATTTATAGACTTTCTAGGCACTTCTACTGGAAATACAAACTGAGCATGAACCAGCATGTCTTTAATACTTTTACCACGTCTGTAAGAGACAGTGGGTTTTGGGGGAGACCTCCCCCCCAAAAAACTTATCCTGCAACACAAAGTTCCAATAAAACATAATTATTTCTAGTAATTTTTCCAAAAAAAAATTATATATAGTTACAAAAAACATTTTCTCCACAATTTTATCAGTTACATTTCTATCTGGTTTGCCATTATATTTTCTAAAAATCAACACAGTGATGGCTTTGCAGCAATCCATTCCTTGCTGCCTGAACAGACTGTGTACTATAACCCCTTTTTCTAAAACATTATACATGTTTGAGATACTTCATCTTGAAGTTTTTCACTATCATTTGTTAGTCCACTAATACATAACAACTCATTATAGGGAGGTGCACTAATCAGATGAGGTGGATGGCAACTAGTTCCATCCAGAAAATGATTAATATTATCAAATTTCCAATGAACATTAGTTTTGATGTTCCCCCTTTCTTCACCCAGATTAACATCCAAAAAAACAACATTTTCTCCACAATTTAGGCCAGAAAACATTATACCAAATCTGTTTTTATCAAGTCCCTGAATAAATGAGGTTACCTGAGATCTGCCTCCCTCACATAGAAAGATTAAATCATCTATGTAACGGTAATATTTTAATACACAAAGTTGAAAAAAAGGCCATTTTATAAAGAAGTTCCACTTCAAAAAGTCCCATAAAGAGGTTTGCATGCATAGGGGCAAAAGCCGCCCCCATTGCTGTACCTTTAATAAAGTACCACTAAACTAAAAAAAAATATTTATGAGACAAAAATGGACCAAATCAATCAAGTAGTAAGACAGTAGTAAGACAGTGGGGTTTCCCCTAAGAAAAACTTTAATGCTTCAATACCTGATTCATGTGAGATGTTAGTATACAGGTTCTTCACATCTATTACTATCCAACATTTGTCTTTACTCCATTTCACTGATTTCACTTTATTAAGAAAATCAAAAGTGTCTTTTACATATGAAGGCAATTTCTCCACTGCAGGTAATAAATATTCGTGTAATAAAATACCCACATTGTGAAGAAAGTAGTTACATACAGAGACAAATGGTCGACCTGGTGGGTCTAAAATACTTTATAAGTAAGGCAACTGCTAAATTGTGCTGTTGAAGAATACTGTACAAATGCCTCTAATAAACTGCATTGTTATAGACTGCTAATAAGGTTTACTTTGTTTATAATAATACAAAAATCCAGTGTATGTTACTGTATACTGCTTTTGAAAATAAAACAATAGGCAGGATTCACGAAGGCTTGTACGGAGTGTAAGAGATGTGTAACACTCCATGCAAGCCTCGCGATCCAGGAACAGCCCTAAACTCCGTGTAAGAGACCAGATAAAATGTCTCTTACATGGACTGGGCGTGGACATGCTAAATACCTCACTTGCAGCCAAAAGGTATGCAAATGAGGTATATTAGCGATCCACGAAGCAGAAACCAGTCCGTGTAAGAGACGTTTTAGCTGCAGAAATGTACTCAGTTGACAACTGAGTACGTTTCTGCAAATTCCACAACGGAGCCATGTCAGCTCCAAATAAAGGGTGCATATGTCTCAGGCAGCATGCCAATGGCCAAATATGTGGCCATTGGCAAGGTAACCCGATGCAAAAATATTAAAAATATCATTTTTTTTTTCGTCGATCGCCAATGTTTAAACCCAGCGCAGCCCCGCGCAAACGGGCTGCGCTGTATAAAACCATAAAAAAGAAGGTTATAAACCCACAAATGCGGGTTTCATGCAATACATGGAATGACAACGCAGGGACCAGCAGACCAAAAACAACATGGCCACCGTGTAGTGGTTGCTAAGGGGGGAAGCTGAGTCTAAGACATGTAACTAAGCATTAGTAGGCAATCTCATGTAAATGAGGGTTAGGATACTGAATCTCACAGTCACATAGCAAATGAGCACAGTCTGAGTAGTGTAAGAGATACATAAGGGGGAGGAATAGAGTAGGAGATAGGTGACATCACAGGGGGGAATGGTAGAAAGAAATGCAGTTCATTGGAAGTCAGTGTAACATGACAGACACAGATCATGGAAAGAGGTGTGCCACTAGATAAGTCAGGGAAAGTCAAGAAATGGAAGGTGTACACTGTTACTTACACCAAAGTTTCTTGCTGGGCGTGCATGCACGTGTGCGCGCCATGAAGCGCGAGTAGGACAGTGTGCGTGCGTGTAAGACAGACTGAGCATGTGGGAGCGTGTTGGGAGATGTTTAACACTGTTTGCGCTGGTGTGCGCACGTGTAGGGCAGGCTGAGCATGTTGGAGGCTGTCGGCAGACGTGTAACAGTGTTTGCGCGGGTGTGCGTGCGTTTTAACCCGAATAAGTAGATTCTGAACCATGTAAGCACATGTACGCGCATATAAGCCACTGTGAGCGTGTTTCTGCTGGTATGCACTTTGCTCCCCCCTGAGGAAACAGAAAGGAAAAAGGAAGCAACAGAATTAATAGGAAGCTAGCAGGGATAACTGCTGAAGCTAGCAGGTGAAAGCAATTAGAAGCAGGCAATTACACAGGCAGAATAGTAGCCCAGCCCAGCACTTAAAACTCTGCAAACAGTAGTGCAGGATGTTTCTCTTAGGAGACACTGCAAGACAGGAGTAAGCTAATAGAAGTGAAAACTGAAAAAGCTTCACTCAGAGTAGAAATGTTAGGGGCTGCCATAGCTGTCATAATGAGACATAGGCGACTTGCTGAGGGTGGTGACAATGCAGATGGTGCCAGACAACCCACAGTGAGGAGACGGAGAAGAGTGTACAGGGCCAGGGTCACCAACCACGGGTTACATGAGCTGGAGATAGTAGAGCACTATAGAGTGGACAGAGAGCTCCTACAGCAAATTGTTGAGCTGTGCAGGCCACGCCTCACACACAGAACCAACAGAGGGGAACCCATCCTAGTGGAAACCAAGGTATGTGTTGGCCTAAGAATACTAGCAACAGGTACCTTCCAGAGACCAACTGGCGATATGATGGGGATATCACAGGCATCAGCCTCCAGGGTACTGCACCAGTTCCTGGATGCCATGTCAGCACATGTTGGTGATCATGTATATTTCCCCAATGCCCGTGAGGTATTGGCCAGCAATATGCGTCTCTTCCAGCAAATAGCGGAATACCCTGAGGTAGTGGGTGCAATAGACTGCACGCACATACGCATCAAAGCACCAGCCAGTGAGCAGGGTAGGGCCTACATTAACCACAAGGGCTTCCCCTCTATCAACTGCCAGGTCGTGTGTGATGCCCAGCGCATAATAATGAATGTGTGTGCTGGCTGCCCTGGGAGTTACCACGATTCCCACATCTGGCATTTGATGCAGCTGTACCAGACATTTGCCAATGGGGACATCCCACACGGACACCTAGTGGGGGATGTAGGTTATGCACTGGAGCTGTGGCTGATGACACCCATCAGAAACGCACACACACCTGAACAGGAACGCCATAATGAGGCACATGCACAAACACGTAATGTAATAGAGCGTGTGTTTGGGCTGCTCAAGTCACGGTTCCGGTGTCTGGACACATCTGGTGGAGCCTTGCAGTACACACCAACTACATGTACCCAAATTGTCATGGTATGTGCTATGCTACATAATATGATCTTGCGAAAACAGCTGCAGCAGGACCAGCATAGGGCTGGGCCAAACAGCCCCCCACCATTGCCAAGGCCATCACAGGCAGAGCGTGACTCGGAGGAGGAACAACCTGACCCTTCCCCAGTAGGCAGAAGGAGGCGTGCCCAGTATGCCCTGGCCTTGGAAAAGAGGCAACGCATAGCACATACACTGGCTCAGTAGGAACCCTGGGAATGATACCCCCTCTGACTCACTCAAATAATAACATGGATGCCTAAAATGACATGACCTGCTCACAAACATGTACAGGGAAGTGTAATATGCACATCTGACAGAGGCAGCCCTGCAGCACCACCTGAGGCATGAATGCCATGTGTTAAGTAATGTAACACCATGTACTGTATGCACACCTGAGCACCCTGACTAACATCCACCCTCACCAAGCATGAAGCCACAAAATGACGATGGGATGATCAAGTGCAATAACTGGATGAAGTAATGCAGTTAGTCAAAGGGGAGCCAATGTGTTTCAGGCTGGGAAGACATGCGGAGCATGACATGACGCACCACCTGCTAGGGGTGGCATGCACCTATCATTCCATGCCCCATGGATACTGGCAAAGGCTGTCAGTACCCACAGCATGCCCTGAATAGGTAAGTCTCAAAACACAAACCCACCTTCATAGGTACCACAAGGGATAGGAACCTAGATGTAATGCTACCCAATGCCAGAAGTCTAAACAGCAAGATGTGTGCAGTGTAAACGCACACAGTATGGAGAATGTAGATACCAGTCCTGTAATAGAGAACTGGGTCAAGGCTCACATCAGCACCCTAACACTACCAGGTCACACCTCATACTGTGCTGTACAGCCGCAAAACATGGAACAAGCTACAAAAGGAGGGTGACTAGCAATAAATGTCAAGGATAACCACACCCCCATGTTGGTACCACAACAAGAAGCAGCATGGATTAGCCATGGTCAAATAGCAATGGCTAATACCGCCTCCCAGTATATAGCCTGCTGCAGACTACTGTCCTAATACCAGGAACTGCACCTGGCCTATGTTGGAATACATGAATATATCAAGCCCCCCAAACCACATTATATTGCTTGACTGAAAATACCCAGACATACACCGGGAGCATTATACTAGCACCAACACAGTAGGAGAAAAGTTTCCAGAATCCATAAACCAAAATGCCCAGGAACAATGTACCACTCCCACAAGAGGGGTAAGCATACTGGATGTGATAATCAGCAACATGTGTACTGGATGGCAAGATGAGAAGTGTATCCCTCACCGGTAAGACCAGACCATAGAGTAATCACACTGGATATACACATCCCGACCCCAGTCCCTGGCCAGAATACCACAGTGAAAAACATGTGTAAAGCATAGGTTGCAGCCCTCCAAACTGATGTTGAATCCACGAAAGGCCCTGTGCAAGTGCAGAATATGGGATACACCACAGAACATGTTATACAGGCATTCCATGAACACAGCCAGGAATGCTTGGAGTATGCAGTCACAAATAACAACAACACACAATGCCATACACACAGGCATCTGGCATGCTGGACTCCAGCCATTACCAAACCATGCAAGAGAATGAGGAAGCTACCACATGATAGAGCAAACATAAAAAGGGAAGTAATCACTGACCAGTAGTATGGCAATAACATATGTCCACACATACAATCCACTAAGTCCAGCCACAACAAGTAGAATCTGTGAATCCAGAGGCAATGTGACACCTGTCCCAAGTACACAGATAACCACAACACCCCCCAATAAATACAAATATATGTGATAGATGCAACCATGTATCCAAACCAGAGGTTGAGCACCACCAACTCAGTACTGTCAAAACTAACCACATACACCACAAACCCAGTCCCACATAGACCTACCACAACTGTAAACCAAACACATAAACACAGAGGCCTTAATTACAAACACACCACACCAAAAGAAGCCTCCAAAGCAGATCACAAGCAACCACAACCTCCAAACATAGCACATGCAACGAATAATACACAAAGCTGGTGTGCCAAACAGCCACAGGCCAGAAGGAGAAACAACATGCCTGATACAGTTGTAATAGGTGTCTGTATAGGCAGACACACTGCTGTCCCAACTCACCAGACTGAACAAGGGAAAGGGTAGAGTAAGCTGCCTGTAGGCTGCCACAAAATGCCACATAACACAAGTACGCAGGTCACCCCAAAGTAAGCAGAAATATGATGCACTCAATGTCCATGCTGGTGTGAATGACCTGAGATGTACCTCCCTGGTCATCATGTAAAGAGACATGGATGATCCCTCTGAGTATGTACCCCAGGCCGGTATGACACTGGCTGTGTGCAGCATCCAACCCTCACCAAGAATGATGCCACAGTACAAACACAGAATGATCATGTTTAACAGCTGGCACAGTTACAGCTGTCAGTCCAAGAGGGTCTAATGTCTGTCTGCTTGAGATGTCAAGCATGACAAGCCATGCTGCTGTTCCAGGGATGGCTTGCACCTGTTACCCCTGTGCGTCTGGATACTGGATAAGGCCTTTGCCACCTCCATAGAGCCGTATGTAGGCAAGGCCAAAAAGACTACCCACCACCCTAGAAAACATAAGTGGTAGGAAACATAAGGGTAATGCTGACAAATGCCAGATGTGTAAACTGCAATATGCATGCCCCTGAGGCACTTCCCATTATGGAGAACATCGATGTCTGTGCAGTGACAGAAGCCTGCTGCAAACCTAGTGATAGCACACCAGCACTACTAGGTTATACCACATATCATGTGTTATGGCCCCAACACCTGCACCAAAACATCAAAGGAGGGGGAGTATCCATATGCAGCACAGACACCCATATGGCCAGGTAACTGACAATGCACAAAGCAGCGGAGACCACCCATTTGCACCTAAGTGTAGTCCAAACTGCTGTACAGTCTGTAGCATGCGACAGACCACACTCTCACACACAAGAACTCCACCCAGACATCCTGAAGACACTGGACAGTATGAATGTCCCACCAAATACCAGACAAGGTACACACAAATTACCACATAGGTGGCAAACCATTATGTATGCAAGGAGTAATCAGGGACCTAGGGACACAAGTCGACAGTAATCTGTCATGTGACACTCACAATGCCAATGTGGCTAGGAAGATTGTCGATATTGGACACCGTATCATGAAAGGATTCACATCTACATCAACAGAGGTCACTGTGCCGCTGTACTGTTCCCTTATCAGACCCATAATCTAGTACAATGACTCATATGGGATGTACCGTACGTGACACCTGCAGTGGTTCGGAAGACCTCATAGTTACCCCACCAACAGGATAAAGGGTGTGAAATATATGTCATATGCTGCCTGGCTGTAGACACCCCAGCTGAATGCAGTCACAGACTGCCTACACAGAGGCATTGTATGTCTGTTGTACAAGGCCATGTCCAACACAGGAGTAATGGACATGCTCCACCACAGGAAATCAAAGCCATTGGAGCTGTGAGAGTGACAGATGTCAGTCTCAACACATAATGAAATAAGATGTGCTGGAGGGACAGATACATAACCCAGAGGCTCCCCACACCCAGAAACAGGATCCCAATCCATGTTAGGCAGAGCCCCTCACTGACACCCCTCAACAGGAATATTGCCAAGTGGATGGATGATTGTACATGTATACTGGGGGTCTTCACTGTGTCATGACCAGACAGAGGCACAGTGAAGAAATTCATAAATGGCCATAATAGAACATAGCAAGGGGTGACGAAAGACACACACACTCTGGCTAGGCTTACTAATGCCCTAGGGTGTATAGCCTAGTATGAACCCATGAACCTATGAAGATACAAAATGTACAGGGCACTAAGGATAATCACAAGGCTTACCCAGCTGATGGTAGGAACCATGTTGGGCATCCACAGATATGCTCCGAATCACACAGATATTACAAACATCATACCAAACACACACACACATATTGCTAACATACAACCTGTCAGGTGCAGTGCAAACCCCCCCCCCAGAGTGCAAAATATCTATCCCAGCAGACTGCTGGTCCCCTGACATTGCAGATGCTGAGGTAACAGCCATCATCTGAAAAGCAAAAAACACAGCAGCAAAGGTATGTGATGGTGTCCTGGGCTGAGGCCAACATGGACTCCAAGAATAATGGAATGCCAAATCACACTACTGCCCAATGTCAGCCTTACCACAGGATATGTACCCAAAGAGCAGTGTACAACAACAGTGGTCCATCACAACAAAGGTGTTGCCTGAATGGATACTGCAAACTACCACCCCAGGATCCTGACAAGCTTGGTCTGCACAGCTATGGAAAGGATCAGTATGTACCGCAGACAGAAGGCTATTGTGGACCTACTGATACTGGACCCTACACAGTGTGGCTGTTGTAACTGCAGATCCTGCCCCTAAACATGTTTGACCCATTTGAAGCAGTCATTAGGGTCATTGATGAGGGCAATGTGGTCCACACAGCGTAGCTGGACCATGCACATGCTTCTAGACCAGACGTGTCCAACCTGTGGCCCACGGGCCGCATGCGGCCCTCAGAGCTCTTCCATGCGGCCCCCGACCTCTAACTGCAACATCGATATATGCATGCCTTAAAACACTTTTTTTGTTTTGTGTTTTTCACGCCCGTGACCTATAACTCTGTCGGTGTGCGCATGCAGCAAAGCACCCTTCTAGTTTTGATTTTTTTGCACCAAAGAAGGATCTGTGTATTCCCGCCGTTATTTTGTGCCAAAGAATCAGTGTGTGTGTGTGTGTTCTCTCTGTAGAGGGACTCGTGTATGGATTTGCCGCTATTGCCTTGGAAAGGGACAGCACTTACCTGTGTTAATAGGTAAGTACAGAGTGAGTGAATACATGCATGAAAGCAGAATGTTTATGTATGTGAAAGTAGAAGAGGTGTGTATGTGTGTGTGTGTGTGTGTGTGTGTGTGTGTGTGTGTGTGTGTGTGTGTGTGTGTGTGTGTGTGTGTTCGTATGTGTGTGTGTGTGTGCATTACAGAGACAAAGAAAGATACTTGCACAAAGAGGCTAATGACAATCAATCTACCTACTGAACACAAATAAGTTAGTTCACAAATATATTGTACATTAAAAGTACACTTTCATTAAATTGTGGATTTCTTGACAGAGTGTTGTATTGAATGTGAAATCATACCTCTCAACTGTATGGATTTTCGCTTCATCTTCCAATTTGTGTCTTTTGCTTAAGAAATAAAATTAGTCATCCAAGGTAATGCAGTTCCAGGGAGTAAGAATGAGACAGCAGCCTAGGGTTAATGGGCCAGTAGTGGATTGACTTTGTGGGACTGTAGCATATAAAGTTATATTGTTTTTTCTGACAAATAAAAAATCACCCAGTACTGTTTTGTCACTGGTGGGTTCTAAGCAGTGGCAGATTGGACAACAATAAGTATAGCTTTGGTGGATCATCAATACTGGCAAATCAGGTGGGAACAATGTCATTTTTTAAATGTTGTGGGTTTTTGTGTGTATGTGTGTTGGGAGGGCTGCAACAGTAGATGATTATTAAAGACAGAGACTTACGGACTGTGGAGAATGTTTCTTTGTTTCAAAACCTTATACTTGGGTACTAGGCATGCCAAAAGTAGATTTTATAAGACATAGCTTCTTGCCATTTGCTGTGGATGGATATTTACATTTAATGGACAATGCTAGCAGTATGAGTGTGGTCTTGTAGGGATCTGGAGGATGCCAAGTCGACCACTACCAATGTCTTGTAGAGTGACTTGGAAATGGATATTGGGGTGTTACTGAAAAAATATAGCAAGTGGGCTTTGAAATATAGTTTAATTAAACAAAGTGCACTTGCAATTTGCAGGCCATAATTTAATTTATTTCAGGTAGTCCAGATCCTGGTAGATTGTATCCCATTAGACTTAATTAGGGAGCGCTATCATTCCTGGGAAATAAGCAGCCCAAGTTTCAGTGAAAGCTCTGTGGTTCTTTACAGGTAGGAAGTTGCAGGATGTGGATGCAATGTGTTTTATTTATTATTTTTAATGCATTTGACATTTCAAAGCATGGTTTTCTTTGTTGCAAAAGAAGGCAAGATTGAATGAGCCATATAATGCTTAACTGACAATGATGGAATAGAAAGATTATAAGTGATGTATAATGTTTGCAGCTACAGTTGTTTCAATGGTGTCTGTGATGCATAACTATTTTTGGGCCTGTGTCCCACTTTTATTTTTCTCTTTCTCCAGATTTCTTGCTCTAAGTTTGAGAGGTATGGTTCCATACTAAATCAGAAGGTCGTATTTACCTTGGAAGACTTTTCAGCATAATTACGAGAAACAGAACCTTTTTAATATCTTTGCTTATTTCCAATATAAACTCCCATGTAACCTTGCAAATAACCTTCTTATTAAGCTACTTTAATTCTTTTGGAATTGACTATGCTTCATTGGTTCGGACGCAAGTATAGAGAGCTAGTGTGACAGCTCAGTAAACTGCAAGTCTGTGAATAACGTTTGCACAAATTAAAATGTCTGAATGTCAAATGGCTTTAGACTGGAGGGAAGTTATATGTTTACTCCAGTTTGTAGTATGATCTTAGAGAGTTTATGGATTTCTTATTGATTTACTTTTTGCTGAGCAGTTGTTTGCTAATTTATTGATGGTCCTTTTGGTGGTGGGAAATTGGATGGATGAGTCCATCTCTAGTATGATTTTTTTTCAGATATTTTTACTTCCAGACAATTTCATTCAGTGAGTGTGTGTCATGTGATTACTGAGGTTGCCTATTTTAGAACTAGGGGCTCCTTTTGTGAGAGTGTGTTTGTGTGTGTGTGTGTGTATGTGTGTGTGTGTGTGTGTGTGTGTGTGTGTGTGTGTGTGTGTGTGTGTGTGCGTGTGAAAGAGAGACATTTAATATGCATACTGAATATATTTTTGCAAATGGAATTCTTAGTTAAATAGGCCCCTCTTCTTGGGCAAGTAGACTTGAGTAACCAATATTAGATCTTGGCCATCCAGCTAGGAAAGGTTAGTATGTGGCTTTTCTATCTGGTTTGATGAAGGCTATGCTACTTACTCAAGCAGTACATTTATGGCTATCCATCCATTTGTCATGCTGCTGAACTACATTGTTTGATAATGAGAGGAGCTTTTTTACAGAATTTGAAGGTTTTGTATCAAGAAACTGTCTGTACGGAGTGGCTTGTTTATGTTGCAGTGAAGGCTGTTGACTTTGTAGTGAGAGTTTTAAGTATAACCAGTATTTCTGAGGTGGCGGCGAGGAAGTCTCTTAAGGCAGGATCTTTCTTAGCCTGGAAAGCAAACCGGTGATGAAATTTATAGGGACCAGTGAGAGACAGAGGAAAGCAAGAAGCTTTTTACTCTGTTTGGATAACTAAGTGAACTTAGTCCTTTGACCTTTTTTGTCAGAAATGGTTGTAGTCTTTCTTTTGGCAGAGTGTTTTGCTGAGGCACATGCCAAAAGGGGCTTTGAACTCAGTAATGGCTCTTATAAAGGAGGAATACAGGGATGTTATGACCTCCTTGTCCCAGGATGAGATACCCTTACTAATGAGGTGGGCCATGTAAAAAGCTTTTCATACAATGGAGAAAACATGGTGGTCAAAAGTCAGGTTTCTATCAACCTGTGTGCCCAAGCACCTCATGACTGATTGCGTACTTACAACATTGTTATTAATGTGATATTTTGTGGGGACATCACTCTCCCCAAAGGGGATGATGATGCATTTTTGTCATTTAGCTTGAGGCAATGTTTTTGGCACCAGTCATTTGTTTGGGTGAGACCCTCTTGTAGCTTATTTAGAATAGTTTTATTAAGTCAGTAATGTGAATTTTTTACTTTATTGCAAATTTGTTGGCTTATTTTTGTGGATTATAGTATTGTAGGACTGCTAATGTTGACATTTTACTTAGATGGACTGCTGGAGTGTTTTTTCCAGTGAGAAATGCTAGTGCTGTAGTGAATATCTTTTTATTTGTTATAAATATATATATATATATATATATATATATATATATACATATATATATATATATATATACATATATATAATAACTAGATTAGAGAATTAGAATTAGAATGAGAATTAGAATTTTAAGGCAAATATTAGGCATTTATTACATTTATTCATTGTTCGAATGCACCTACAGTACAGCCAGGAGGTTGACTTTGGTTGCCCGTGGCAGCAAAAGAGTTAACTATATGATATATTTTTTATGCAGCCCCAAGACAATTTCTGTTCACTCAGTGCGGCCCCAGCAAGCCAAAAG
The DNA here is from genome assembly GCF_019279795.1 of Protopterus annectens. Classification (NCBI taxonomy): domain Eukaryota; kingdom Metazoa; phylum Chordata; order Ceratodontiformes; family Protopteridae; genus Protopterus; species Protopterus annectens. The sequence continues at coordinate 275,404,094 of NC_056741.1, forward strand.
GTTGGACAACCCTGTTCTAGACAATACCGTACGAGTTCAGTATGGATATGTTCACCAGCTTAAATATATACCCCTATGTCAGTAGAGGGGTTGCAAACCAGACCAAGGACAGAACTGACATGGTCAGACATGCCGCATCCATGTCAGACTACAAAGCAGATATGAGTGGCATCCCACAAGGCCTGGTCTTGGTCCCCCACCCCCACCGCCTGTTCTGTATATATGTCCCATAGGTATAGGCCAACATGGAAGGACTGTGACTGAACATGTATGCAGAGGAGTACAAACAGCCCACCATATCCGACCCCCAGCTGACACAAGCAACCCACAAAAGGGCCACCTACAAACAGACAACTGGAGCCATAGCCATGTCAGCAAGCTAATTGCAGAACTGTGTATAGACAACCACCGTGGATATACAGTAAGCGCCCACAAATTACCACACAGGTGTTAACCCATGACGTACCTAACATGTAATGTGAGACCTGGGTACAAAAGGTGATGGATATCCTGCACTGGACAAACATGTGGCTGTAGTGTTCGCAGAAACATATACTATATACCCACCCAAACATGAAGGTTGGCAGATGTAGATAAGGGGAAGTCACTGTGGCTCTGCAGTCATCCTCCATCAGCATCACAATTGACTACAATAGCCCCTGTGGGATATACCGCAGCAGACACCTCCATCAACTGTAAAGTCCACAACAGTACCCCACCAGGAGTAGCAAAGAGCATGAACAGATGCCATGTGTTGCCTGAGTAAACAAACTGCAGCCCCACACACTGCCATACTGCCCAGCTACAGGCAAGCTGTGCCTGATGTATGAAGCCATGTCCAAAGTGGAATCAATGAACATGCTGCACCTTGTACAATCTGAATGGCAGTGAGCTATGCACATGAGAGACCTGAACCCCAGCACTGACATACATAGGACAAGCTGTACAGAATGATCCATAACACAGAAGGCACTCCCACTCTTCAGTAAACTCCTGGTACAGGTCAGCCAGAGAGTCACTTATCGACACCCCTCAAGAGGAATCCTGATGAGTGGATGGGAGATGGTAGGCTAACCCTGGGTATCACTGTTATGTCAGAGGTAGACGGAGGCACAGTATACTAACCATGACCTATGTCATGGCAAACTCCAGTTACAATGTGTGTCTAAGGACAAACACACCCTGTGACTAGCATCAGAAATGGCCTAGGGAACATCGCTAGTGTTTGCCAATGTCCACCCATGTTGTGGAATACACTAGCAATGTTGGACGAGCCTGGTGTAGGTAGTCCATATCTGAACATAATGCAACATGGTCATATGTGCACAACTGGCCCCTACACAGTCTGTTGTGCTCACTATGAAGATGTCAAGCAGTCATAGGACTAAAGCCCAGGATACTGTCCACCACAGTGAAAGTACTGAGCCAGTACACTATACGGTACTACAGTGTTAGGTCATTATGAAAGTATGTTGAGAACTGTCTGCAAAGTATCCCATGCAATCCCTGCAGGCACAGTATAATCCCTGTTGTGGCAGACATGAAGCAGTTGGCCAGTTAGTACACAACATGACACCCAACACACAACCATAAACGTGAGATATTGTTGAAGTTCACACACACCCAAATATGTGGTGGACTTCAGAGTGCAACATATGGAAAGCTCACACTGGGCATGCCCGCACACTTTGATAAATGAGGCATATGTCAGACAACATGCCATGGAAAGGCTGAACTGGGCATGCTCACACACTTAGGCCATATCTCCGTTTAGCAGTTGGCCACACATATCTGGTATTTGTATGTGTCAGTCCAGGAACCAACCACAACACAGCAATCTGCCCAGTGCACACAGTAAATGACTACAGAGGCATAAGTGATATAGTGGATCGCCGTCATATGCAAACATCTTCCACAGATACACAAGTTGGTCATAGGAACAGGGAATGCTATGGCAATAAAGACCTGCAAACAGTAGAACAGCACAACAAATATTGTGCATCCGACAATTGAACATATGGGTGTAGAGGTCAATACTAGGCTTGTTGCCGTAGGGAATGACAGCTCAGCCAGAGTGTGCTTGGCATCTGCATCCCCAGTACAGTAGGCTACTGTGCCACTGTAAAGTAGGTCACAGAAGGCAACATGTGAGGCTAGTGAGCTGTGCCTCTGTCAAGCAGGGGCACCGTGGAGGTCCCAGGGATTGAATGTGCTAAGCCACAGCCATGTTGTCGGTGTGTGCTGGGATAGGGTTGCTGAGGATCTCTTAATAGTAGGTGTCCGTCAATAACAGACTGAGGGGAGCCCTATCTGCATTCTCTGGACAATTCCACTGTCAACACTGTGTTGTAATGATTATGTGTGAATGAAGTGCCGTGCCAGAACTGTTCACAGATGTCCTCCCTCTGTGGGCTACAGCTCTGCAATGTATTAGCTCACTCTGTCTGTTGTATGGCTCATATATGGCTGGTGTACAGCTGACAGGTGTCTTGTTGTGGAGCAGTCATGGGTGTATGTGGGATAGCATGATCAATGCAAACTGTACACATGCTCATAGAATGCAATTGTCAAGGATTATGCTGAGTGGCCAGTATAGTCCCCCAGCATGGGTCCTCTGAAGTCGTCCTCCCCAGTCTTCACAAGTGTAGAGTCTGCTTGTGCTAAATACAGTTTGTGTGCAGTGACAACCTTGCCTGGGGGTGGAGATGAGATATGGATGTCCAGGGAAAGGTGGGTATGGTCAGATATCAACAATGGTAGTCTACCTCTGGTGTGGAACAGTGAGTACCCACGTTGCAGATGGACAGGTGCAATATGTATTCCCCCATGTGGCTGTGGTGTGTGGTTCTGCCATAGCACATGGACCCACAAACTGTAGTGGCTGTAGGGTAAAGTGGTAGAGGCCTGAGTAGTTCTCACACACAATATGCCTGTACCTGATGTTAACAACTGGAATAGTGTATGTGAACACCTGCATATCCCGGCACTGTTCCCAGGGAAGCTAAGTGTGTGTCCTGGATGTGGGTGTGGTGTTCTGGACTGGTTGTGTTGTGTGTTACAGGTCCTGTGGTCACAAAGCATGGTATAGAACATAACCTGCCAGTGCGATGTGCATATCTGACCCTGACGTAGGTGGCTGCAAATGCATATATATGCTATCCCCACCTGACAGGTAGTACTACATGTACATACCTCTGTAGAAATAAAGATGTCAGCACCCTATAAATACTGCAGGTGCAGAACAGATGCCCAGTAATTCGGATAGTGCACTCTGCTAATGCGTCTCCCTCAAGTGTCATAATATAGTTAGGTAGGGGTTTGAATCCTGCAAATGCTCAGTGTGTGTGTGTGTGTGTGTGTGTGTGTGAGTGGGGTTTGTGTGTGTGTGAAAGGCTGTGAGAGGGAAATGTCCCTTTTGGCAACTGGGAAAACACACTACAGGATGCACATTCCCCTTTCTAAACACTGATGATGTCAGCACCCTATAAGTACAGCTGGAGAAGGGAAACCTCCCAGTAATGCGAATAGCGCGCTCTGCTAATGCGTCCGTCTCGAGTGTCATAACATAGGTAGGTAGGTAGGGGGTTGAATCCTGTAAATGCTCAGTGTGTGTGGAGGGGGTTAGTGTGTGTTCAAGACTGTATGAAAGAAATATCCCTTTTGCCAACTAGGAGAACACACTACAGGATGCACATTCCCCTTTCTAAACACTGATGATGTCGGCACCCTATAAGTACAGCAGGAGAAGGGAATCCTCCCAGTAATGCGAATAGCGCGCTCTGCTAATGCATCCATCTCAAGTGTCATAACATAGGTAGGGGTTTGAATCCTGTAAGTGTTCAGTGTGTGTGGGGGGGGTTAGTGTGTGTTCAAGACTGTATGAAAGAAATATCCCTTTTGCCAACTAGGAGAACACACTACAGGATGCACATTCCCCTTTCTAAACACTGATGATGTCGGCACCCTATAAGTACAGCAGGAGAAGGGAATCCTCCCAGTAATGTGAATAGCGCACTCTGCTAATGCGTCCGTCTCGAGTGTCATGACATAGTTAGGTAGGGGTTTGAATCCTGTAAATGCTCAGTGTGTGTGGAGGGGGTTAGTGTGTGTTCAAGACTGTATGAAAGAAATATCCCTTTTGCCAACTAGGAGAACACACTACAGGATGCACATTTCCCTTTCTAAACACTGATGATGTCAGCACCCTACAAGTACAGCAGGAGAAGGGAAACCTCCCTGTAATGCGAATAGTGCACTCTGCTAATGCGTCCATCTCGAGTGTCATAACATAGTTAGGTAGTGGTTTGAATCCTGCAAATGGCAAGTGTGTGTGTTTGGATGAGGGGGATTAGTGTGTGTGCAATTTTGTGTGAGGGAAATGTCCCTTTTGGCAACTGGGAGAACACACTACAGGATGCATATTCCCCTTTCTAAACACTGATGATGTCAGCACCATATAAGTACAGCAGAAGAAGGGAAGCCTCCCAGTAATGCGAATAGCACGCTCTGCTAATGCGTCTGTCTCGAGTGTCATAACATAGTTAGGTAGGGGTTTGAATCCTGCAAATGCTCAGTGTGTGTGGAGGGGGATAGTGTGTGTACAAGTCTGTATGAAGGAAATATCCCTTTTGGCAACTAGGAGAACACACGACAGGATGCACATTCCCCTTTTTAAACGCTGATGATGTCAGCACCCTATAAGTACAGCAGGAGAAGGGAAACCTCCCAGTAATTCGAATAGTGCACTCTGCTAATGCGTCTCTCCCGAGTGTCATAATATAGTTAGGTAGGAGTTTGAAACCTGTAAATGGCATGTGTGTGTGTTTGGATGTGGGGACTCTGTGTGTGTGCAATTCTGTATGAAAAACATGTGCTTTTTTGAAATCAGGAGATCACACTACATGATGCACATTACCCTTTCCAAACAGTGATGATGACAGCACCTTATACATACAGCTGGAGAAGAGATATCTGCCAGTACTCAGAATAGTGCAACCTGCTACAGCGTCACTCTCAAGTGCCGTAACATATTTAGGTAGGGGTTTGAAACCTGCAAGTGGCAAGTGTGTGTGTGTTTGGATGTGGGGAGTTTGTGTGTGTGCATTTCTGTATGAAAGACATGTTAGTTTTGGCAATCAGGAGATCACACTACCTGATGCACATTACCCTTTCAAAATACTGATGATGTCAGCACCCTATAAGTACAGCCAGAGAAGAGGAACTATCTAGTAATCCGAATAGTGCGCTTTGCTAATGCGTCTCTCTCACATGTCATGACTTAGTTAAGTAGGGGTATGAATCCGGCAAGTGTGCGTGTGTGTGTGTGTGGGGGTAGTAGGGTGTGTGTAAATGCAAGTGTGAGAGAACAGATCCTTTTGGCAAATACTACAATGCACCAGATGCTGCATATTCCCCCAGTAAACACAGGGGATGTCACCACACTATCAGCACAGCCAAACAGGGCTAGTTGGCCAGTAATGCCAATAGTGCGCTCTGCTACTGGGTCTATTACCATTGTCAGAGTACAGATAGGTATGTTTTGGTAACCCACGACTACCACGTGTGGTTGTGTCACACATTATGACCTTGTGTGGGTCTTTGTACATAACAATGCATGCCATTGCCTAAACCAGCAATGGCATTGCACACATGATGTATGTGTGTGACACATACACATAAATACCTGTGACCTGCAGTAGTTACCATGTCTGACACATGCCTCGAGTGGATAAATGGTATTTGCAATGTATACCAATATGACTGTGTCTTACTGTGCAGGGGCCGCACGCAGTATGTGTCTATACAGTGTGGGTGTATATGGTAAAATACCTACAGCAGGGGATACACATCTGGTCTGGGCCATATAGTCTACATGTAGTCGATGTACAGGTGCTGCATGTTCCCACCTGTTGTGGGAGTGGTAACATGTCATTCCACTGCAATTCAGTGACCACATGCTGTGAACCCTTCAACTAGTGTGTTGTAGCTACAGTAATGCTCACGCACAATGTTTGGCTGAATGCAGTCCAGCCATATGAAGACAGTTCTTGAGACTGTCACATTGCCAGTGATGTTATGGAGGATAGGTGGTCTTCCTGTGTATGGGAGGGTTGTGTGTGCCAGGCTATGAACCAGATGGCAGTCCGACACACTGTTAGCTGCACATGATTAGGCCCTGATGCTTTGTGCTGTGCCAACAACCTGGAGGTGTGTGTATCTGTGGTGCCTTGGGATACCACCCCCCTGTCCATGTGTGTTACATGTGTAGGGGACGACAGGCATGGTATGGGGCATAACCTGTCAGTGATGGGTAACACCTGTGAGCCATGAATCAGGACTCTGGTACTGCACAGACATTGCAGTTCACCGTGCTGAGGACAGTGTCCAGTGCATGCATCTTGTGGTGTACACTGCTGGTGTTGTATAGCAGCACTGTTAGTGTCCTAATCTGTGTGATACCCGTGGAGGTGGCTATGTAATCCGTGTCCTGCAGCATAAGGCAGTATGTGTGTATCAAGGAGCTTTGCCAATATACATCGGGCCATGGGTGTCACGTGCAAGATGACCCTTGCACATCATTGTGGCTTCCCTAGCATGTAAGCACACGTTGACAGCCAGCGGATACCCTATGAATGACATTGGAGACTGAGCAGAATGTAGACATACAACACCCTTCCTACATATAGTGGTAGCATACCTGGTGAGGGTATGTTGGCAACCAATATCAGGCTCATACTGGCCCGTGCCACATGCTGAGAGATCCATTCTATGTTCCCTATCATGTAGTCCAGGGAGGTATGTCTCAGGTCAGCCATAGTGGCATGGTCAATGAGTGAGTCATATGTGTCCATGCCTCTGACTGACCTGTATGCATGTGTTCTGTGGTGGACCATAGTGCCCCTGAGGCATATCACTGTAACCTTCACCAGATACAGCCTGTTGAGCGGGACCCCAGTGCAGCACCCAAGACAGATACCTGACACGTCTGTAACAGGTGTGTTGTGTAGCCCTATAGGCTGTGAGTGTGTGGCACACGGGATGTGTGTGCCATGTGTGGCATGTGCTCTGTTCTGACGGAACATATGCCTGTGTGCCAGCTGCGGAGGTGTGTGATGCTCAGGCAGGATGCTATTCTGAGTCCCCATGTATGCCCCAGTATGTTCAGCATGCTGTCAGTGCATGTCTATGTCTGACTTGTATTGTAGTCACTGTAATATGACATGCCACCTGACAGGGTATGGCATTACTGGGTTCAGAGAGCTCAGTCCCCAGATTGGCTGTGTGGTGGCATCCCACACATGTGTTGTACGTTCCTGGCCAAGGGTGATGGCTGACTGCATACATGTGGCAGCTGTGACATTGCCACATGACTCACATAAACCACAACTGGACCATAGAGGTGATTCACAGGTTACCTTTGCACATGCTACCCTAGTAGTGTGACTGCCATGGTGAGTACCAACACATAGGGCCAATGGGGAACAACATACTGAAGGTGTGTATGTGTGGGTGTACTGCTACTGTTTCATAGCACTGGCATATATGACTGCACATGTGGGTAAATGCCAGGTAAGACATGTGCAATGTGTCACAGGCAATGTACATGCGAACAGGACAGACAGTGACGTTCTGTCATGTGTAAACTTGACATACGTATCGTACACTATGCAGATGTCACTAGGAGTCTACAGAAGCACTGTAACTCTGCATTGCAGGTGTAAGCAGTGTTCCAGGGAACCCGAAGCGAACATGCATGCAAACAAAGCTACAGTAAGCAGGGCTGGAAGTAGTGCATTGTACAACAAAGAAGGGGTAACACTAACAGTAAGTAACAATGCAAATATGTAGGCACTATCAACATGTACCCAGGAATACACAGCAGATGCCCATGGTAGAACTGATATTATGTCATAGTTAATTGTGATTTGGATTACATTGGTACTGCACACATATCAACATGCGCAAACATCCACATTGCATAGTCGTTGTGGGCAACTTGACACCATTACTGTACATGTCCACCATTGCATATCACTACTTGCGTTAGCTTCCCCCCTGTGCTACCCATGTATGTGGCTATCTGTTGACATCCTTACCACCGGCATGCAATTATGTGCAGCTGTTACACTTTGGTACGTACTATGGGTGCAGATGACAATTCAGGACATTCATACGGTTACTGCATCAGGCATGCTGGGATATACACACAGTCATATCAGCACACTGTACTGTTACCAACATGATACTACTAATACACTTCTATGTAGTCACCCTGTGCATCAGCAATGTGTTTACCTGTTCCCGCAATGATGTTGGAGATTGCAGGAGGTGGCACAGTGTCATCATATGCACAGGGTGTGAATTAGGTATGCCTGAGTCTGCCACTGATACCACCAATTGACATGTGTGTGTATGTGTGTTGGTGAGGGGCAGCAGTACAGGGTGGGGCACTGTTGGTGCAGTGTGTGCATGTATGTGGTCGCCCTAGGTGTTAACATTTCACATGTGTGTATGCACGCACACAGTTCCACCTCATGGCTGCCATATACAGGGGTTTGTGGACAGCCACAGACTGCACCTGGCAGGTCATACAGATCAGTGTCTGTGGGCACGGACACGGTACCTGTGCCTGGCAGGGGTGCTACGGACCATATCCAGTACTAAGCCAGACTGGGTACTGTCATCAGAAGCGGGAGTGTGTTCACTGGACACAGGTCCCTGTTTGGACTGTCCAGAGCCACGTGCACGTGGTCTCCTGGGGTGTTCCGATGACAGCACAGACCCAGCATTGCTGGGGCTGCTGCTGGCACTATGGGGGCGTGCGCGGGCCTGTTGTCATCCGCGCCGACTGCCAGCTGCTGCTGTTGCTGGCATACAGCCACGTCGACGCCGCAAACACCCACCATTGCCCTGGCTCATGGACATTTGGTTGTGGAACTGCTGTAATATGTCCCCACAACTCTGTCTATGACATCGGTGAAATTACGGATAGCATCCACGATGTCATGCATACTGTCAGTCATGGCTGTGCGACATTCTCTCAGCTCCCTCAGACCCTGTCTGGTGTACCTTTCCATACGCGACTGTGCCTGCACAACAGCCCAAAACATAGCTGAGGTTGACAGACCTCTTTGGGCACGTCTGCCAGAGGCAGTACGCCCACGGATGCTCCCACGAGAGCCCATGGGCAACTGTCTGTGTGGTACCATCGCAGGACCCTGCCCATGGCTGCTGTGTGGGGATGCATGTGCCACAGGTACCACATTACCCTGGTCAATGCCCACTGTATCCTGTCCATCACCTAGGGACAATGGTGACAAAGGATGTACTGGCAGGATGACAGTGCGCAATGATGGGGTTGACAGCTGTGTACTGTCAATTGGCTGACCAATGGCGGACCCTGACACACCTTCCTGTACCATTACACAAATATCTTCATTACCAGTACCTGTGGCACCAGATTCAGGTTCCCTGCTGCAGGACACCAGAGCAGCACCAGAACTGTGGGAGGAAGACAGTAAACACAGTTTACAGTGTCCACACATTGTTACCAGTGATGCACTTATGCACACATGCACACATGGACACAGGCACACATGCACACATGCAGACATGCACACGTGGACACATGCACACATGCACACGTGGACACATGCACACGTGGTCACATGCACACATGGACACATGCACACATGGTCACATGTACACATGCACACATGCACATGTGGACACAGGCACACATGCACACATGCACACGTGCACACATGGACACAGGCACACATGCACACGTGGACACAGGCACACCTGCACACATGCACACATGGGCACAGGCACACCTGCACACATGCACACCCCGCAGTATGCACACAGAGCACTACTGAGTTACACTAGTGTTACTAGCACTATCAGGACTATTATAGGTATTGTTAAACACACTCACCAGCATGGATGGCCTGCCTTGCTGTAACCCTGGAGGGACCTGCAGAAATTATGAGATTAATGTCAGTGGGTACAACTGTGCTATTGATACTGCATATGATACAGTGCAGTAGTACACCAGTTGCCTTTCACACGTCAGCTGCTGATATTGCCAGTATCACACATGCACAATTACATACTATGATGACAGATACATACCACGGACACACCTTACACATGCATAAACTAACAGTGTACAGAACAGTCAAGTGTACATATGGCATATTACCTGCACACTCCATGTCGTGCTGCTGTGTGGATCCAGCCTCCATCATGATGCAGGTTTACTGCTGTTGCTGTTCCGGGGCTGGAGCCACAACACTTAGGAGTAGCCCCTCCAGTCTGGTGATGGGGGGATGTGTGGCCACCCCACCTCCTGTGGCAACCTGTTGCCTGTGGATATCCGACGCACACTGACAGACACTTCTGATTAAATCACTGCAGTGATGTCGTACCTGCTCATATGTCCTATTATGCGTGTCAATGTCATTTACCCTACGGACAAGGTCTTGCCACAGTGCAGCCCTCTCCTGCTGATTCTGACTGGTGCGGGAAAACAGTATGTCATACTCCCGCACCAGGCTCTGGTGTATCTCCTCATCTTCCACTGCAGAATAGGCGGGATTACGCTGACGCGCCATCTCCCTGGCAGAGAACACAAACAGGATATCAGCAGACTATGTCAGCAATATATGGCACACATACTATACATGATACTCATGTGTAGTGATATACTACTACTCCCATATGTTGCATGTGTGTGTGTCATGGTGGATACACAAGTACATGGCCAGATATCAGTGCTCAGCCAACACCTGTGCAACAATACCTGCCACATTCCACACAACATAGTAGCATGCCCCATCGGTCAGCACACACTGACAGGTCCAATGCACAACCTCACTCTGGGGGTTCATCCCAAGGTACTGTATGTGGGACGCCATCCACTAGTGTGATGTGGACACAAGTTACTCGGCCTGGATATACATATCCCACCACCAGCACAGTAGACTACTTTGATATGTATGTGATTAGACAGTTATTCAATTGTTAGGACTGAGATGGTATCCATGCAGCACACTGGGCCAGTGGAAGCCACAACCCACACTGCTGACCCCTTTGCAAATGCTTACCACGGACATGCCACAGATTGCATGGAACTTGCACACACATTTCTAACCCAGACTCTATGCACAAAGGTTAGGCATCCTGTCCGGTGGACCCCAGACAGAGGCAGATTGTATAACAATAGCAGGAGGCTACTGCAGGACAGAGCAGATTCACATTAAGGGAAGGCATCTGTGGTCTGCACTGGTACTACGCTATGGTCTCTCATAACAACGGCCACGGCCTACTCTGGGAGGGTAATGGCCACAAACACAAGGCCTTCTTCAGTTATGTTACACATATGGACCAAATGCCTCAGATATGCTCTGCGTTAATACACACCTACTTAACATTCACCAAACACACAGATATTGGCAACATTCTTGCAGACAGGTTCGGTGCACGTATCCCCCTCCTTCTCCCCCACCAGTTGAAATACCTATCACAGCTGTATGTAACCTCCCTATCATCTCACATGTCCAGGTGAGGGCCGCCCTCAGCAAAGCAGAACACACAGCATCACTGTGACCTGATGGTATCCCTGGATGTGTGCTACATGCACTCCAAGAGGACATACAACCGCATATAAGACTGATAATTAATCTTGGCTGTACTACAGGATATGTACCTGGACACTGACATACAGCAACAGTGGTCCCACACCACTAAGGAGGCACCTCTACTGACCCTGGGAACTACAACATCATATGCATAACCGGCCTGGTCTGCTAAGCTATGGAATTATTCAGTATGGGATGCATATGCAGTGATATTGTGTACCTGCAGACACTTGTTCCCAGCCAGTTTGCCTTTGTGATGGGCTGATCCTGCCTTTTGAACCTGGCTGACCTTTCAAAGCAGTCACTACAGCCATTGCTGAGGGCAACGCACAGACAACTGCTGCCAGGAGCATGGCCTAACACTGATTGACATGTAATGTATAATCATCCCCTTTTGGTGGAACTACGTACACACAACATATCACATGGACATACCTATAGATACAGACCTATGACACATTTGGAGGGTTCACAGTATGCAGACTATTAACCTGCTACTTTGCATTACCTGTGTTTGTCGCAGCTGGTTGTGTTACCACTGCTTCTGCTTCCTGCTGCTACTGTCACTGCTGACAGCTTAGAGTCAAAGTGTGTAGCGTGTTTTTTTTTTTTTTTTCTCTCTGTCTTGGTTTGTCTCTCTCCCTCTGTCTGCTTCCAGACAGTGCAATGAATGTATTGCATGTGTGGAGTGTTAGTACAGGATGCTTTTATAGGCATCTGCATAGGTCCATGTGATGGCCTCTGCACCAATTGTAAGCCAGCATTTACTAATTGCATGCAGCCAGTTTGCAGTTCTCACTGTGATTTCAGGACAGTGCTATAAAAGGGTATGTGAGATAGGCATTGCCCTTTCAGATTGTAAGGGTGGAGACCATGCTGGTATGCTGTGGACACTGTTCTGTGAATGTAAAGGTTAGTATCTCTCTCATGATTCAGGCTGCGTTGTAGATTCACATTTCTCCATTCCTCTCTCCTGTTCCCTGTAGTAAGTGTGTATGCACAATGACACCTACAACTATATATAGATATATATATATATATATATATATATATATATATATATATATATATATGTAAATATACATACATTTACATATGTACATTAACTGACATTATTACCTACAAGCTACCAACTAGCATGGCTGTTTCTGTTCACACACTACTATTATGGGAATCCAGTAGTTTTGACAGTAATTCTAAATGACATGCTTTGTGTACTACACATCCTATATTCCCTTTACATTCATCCCTACTATTACATGTTATATTTATTTTAGCACAATGTTCTTGTATGAGAGTCATGGCTTAGTGGTAGGTCATACAGATTACTGTTTCCAAGGTCCTGGGTTCGGGACTGACAGTGGGATTTTATTTTGCTTTTGAACTGACTACAGGACCTGTCAATCAAAGTGACTAAGGCACTTTTAAGCAGTTGCAACCGGGTTAGCGCTGGTTTGCGCAGAGCTCACGCATGTGCACTGGCGGTTAGCTCCGCGCACACGCACACCGCTACAACCGCTTAACAGTGCTTACTCTGGCGCACACCCACGCTATTTTCATTGAAAGAAATGAAAATGGGGAGACAGGAAAGTGGTGAAAAAGGGGTCACAAAGAGGGTAAGACAGTAGGGAAACAAGCTTGGGATTTGCAGGAAGGATGTAGGTAAGGCCCATAGCTGCCCATTTCTTCATCAGCAACAGCTGTGCATATGTATGTAATTTGGTGTGACATTTGAAACCTTCCACCCCTGAGAGAGGTGTCAGGACAACAATAATACTTGTTGTACAGCCAATTGTAATTGATAGTTTCCATGTCCAGCAGACATGTGTGCGGAATGGGCAGCTATGTATGGGGCGTAATTTTTTTGTGGGTACAGAGTGCCCTTTTTTTTTTTTCAGGTGAGAGTGGTATGTCAGGTGAAGGAAGTTGGTATAGCTGGGGAGGTAGGTTGGGTAGGTAAACAGACAAGACAAACAAGACGCATACAGGGGCGGTGTATGACACGTGTGGGGGGGGTTACACAATTGACGGGGATGGAGGTTTGGATATCCAGAGCCCATGAGCCCACAGATGGCAACAGTGGAACTGATATCCCCACCCATAGGCAGTTGCCACTGATCCTTCACTGCCCAGGACGGGGCTGTGCTGGGGGCTGTGTAGGCCAGGCAACAGCCATGCCCATAAGTTGTGCCACCTGTGCCTCAAGCTGCCGTAGGGGCTTGAGAACAGAGTCCCAGATCTCCCTACGCACCACAGTCTGGACGCTACGGAGGGTGAGTGGTGGTTCTCCTCCGGCCACACTTGCAGAGGGGGGTGAGCCCCATCCCCTGCAGCGCTTCCACCCGCAGGTGGCACAGGGCCACTGGAGGAGGGTCCAGACTGGGCACTAGTGCCAGGTGCACTCGCCAGCTGAGGTGGGAGAGGTGGGTCCGCTGAAACCCGCCTTCCCTGTCATCCTATGTTTTGCATTATGTCATGACAGTTTGGGTTAGTGACATATAATACCATTCACAATTAGTTGTAACAGCATGCATTAGTATTCCCATTAACCAAACACCCAGATATTCAGACCATTGAACAGCGAGCATAACACATGCATAATTTGAACAGCAATACACAGTCCAACAACATGCAGGGTTGATTGATGGCAACAGGCCATCAGGTTTGGATGTATGAACAGGGCAGATGCATCAACGGACATGCAAATATATATGACCCAACGGGACAAATGTCCAGGGGTGTTAATTGTGATTGCACATACCATTTTCACGTGGAATGGGTTATATGTGGTTATAGGGTGGGGTGAAGAAAATAATATTAACACCTTCGAATACCAATACATATGCTGTACATTTCTAATAGCTGCACATATATACACACTACTGTTTTAACTACAGTTTCCAATATGATAACTACTTCTACTTGGTGATAGGACTGTTACTGCAACATCAATATACATTTTATTGTTCTTCGTACACATTAATATCTAACTTTGTTCAGCTACATCATCCTGCTACATTTGCTTTATATAGCTATAGACAAGTGTGGATGTTTGGTATATCAGACAATCATACTATCTGCATATTGCAGACTGAGTGCAACATATCCAGATTTTGGGATACACATTCCAGATGCAGCAACACTTTGAACAGATTTTGCTGTTTGGTTTTGATTCTCACATGCATTTCATTCTGTACTGACTGTAGTATACTTTATTCAGGGGTTATTACTACTGTATTCCTGGATTCATGACACTTTCTCACACTCTCTCACTTGTTTTCATTTTACTATTCAGGATGGTATTTACTTCTAGGCTTTATTGACATGTTTTACCTGTAGTTATTACAATCCTTTCCAGCAGTCTCACTTCTGTCATGTTTCAGTATTTCAACAGGGATATATTTCACACATGTGATTTCATCATCTTCTGCAGCTATACTTTTCAGCCTGCTGCAGGTTGTGTACTATTTTCTTACAGGTGGGGCATTTTTATTTCAGAATTTATGTCAGACATTTTCATTTTTCTGTTTGGATTACAGACTGCAACACACTTTTGTAATCAAGCAATACTTGCAAACACTTTCACACTGTTACTTGCACATTTTATTACTTAGTGACTACACTGCACTCTTTTGCTGACTGTCATACTTTTATATTTCTTTACAGTTACTGGTAGTGGATTACTGACCTGCCTGGTGGCGCAACCACACCAGCCTATCTCCATAGGCTCTGCGGTTCGCAGAACAGACACCTGCAGCTGTAATATAAATTAAGTAATATTGGAATACACATCTCCATAATATCAGCTAGTTTAATTTCTTACATACATAATTAAATGTAACTTACTCAGTAGTGGGGCATTGGGCATTTGCCAGGCCTCCTGGATCCAAAGGTTCAAATGGTCCTGCTTGCGTCTCTTCAGGTCCGCATGGTGGTGACGGACCTGCTCACCAGCCCTTGGAATCCCTGTGGCACTGGTGAGATCATGAGCCAACTGGTCCCACGCCTCAGCCCTATATGCTCCCCACAGGACCTGGCCCTGCATGAGTTGGGCCTCATGATTGTGGACTTGGAGCCAGACCATGTACCTGGACTCCTCAACGCCCCACCTCTGTGCTCGAAAGCAACTACCCTCACCTACTCCTGTCATTCTGGCTGCAAGTCAGTTCTACAATCGTTTATGCTGTGTATTCCCGCCTATGGAGCTTATATAGTCCGTTTTTCCCGCACATATCTGTGATTGGCCAATTTGGAATTGTATCAACTTCACTAAACCTGAATTGTCATGCTCCAGTTTGTATTCATTCCTATATATTAGCTATTATTGCATTTATAGGTACTGCTGTCATGGCTTAGTGGTTCAGTACCTTGACTATGGTGTATAGTATCCTGGGTTTGAACCCGGCCACTATTTTTTATTTTTTATGACTGTCTAGACAAGCTGAAAGGTGTGTCTGTGTAAAGGCTGTTTTGATATGGCTTGCTCAACATTGCCCGTTGGTTAGATTGTTTGCACGGTGCGCAGCTCTGCGCAAACGAGTTTCGCTGGTTTAAGCCTCATTTGGCTATCAGCATGCATATTACGCTCAGCTCAGTTAGGGGCACATAGATTTAGTGTGTTAAACCACTGCTCAGCTATGGGCACTCATTTTGTACCAGTTAAACCACTGCTCACCTACGGGCAGATGCACTCACCCTGTTAAACTGTAGCTCAGCTATGGGCACATCTGGCATTTTTTATTGCTTTGTTCCCTCACATTTCTTCCATATAAATGGGCTATTTCATTACATTTTACATAAAATGTGATTTTATGTGTACATATTTGTCAGGGACTTGTTTCGTGCTTATTTTGCTAAAAATAAAAATTGGTGTTGTGGGGGCTCGAACCATGAATGCCTGCTCTTCAGCCGACATCTCTACCGCTACGCTATTGCTTCTTGGCTTACTTTGCATATTTAGTTCTTATATGCTTTCCCACTGACTGCTAACTGTAGCTGCGCTACAGGCACGCCCGCGCAAATGAGCGCACTCACGGTTAAACATCTTCACAATTAAAAAAAAAATTATGAGATGTTCATTTGTACATTTTATGTTCGTAGTCTGTGGGGGCATGTGTTGTGTTGTGTTTATTCACATTTCCATGGACTCTGTCGTGGGTGTTTACTTTGGGCACTTTTACTCTTCTGGGGGTGTGTCCGCTTACAGGGCTCGGCCTACGGACATGCCCCCTACTGTCTTACACAGACCGTGTTAGCCTTAGGTGTGATTCAGCATGCTCTCATGATTATGCAGAGCATGCTGACATCACTCCGTTTAACTGCAGCCTCCGTGTATGAGTTATAACTCTTACACGGAGGCTTTGTGAATCCTGCCCATTGAATATAACTGAACTGCTTACTTGTTAAATATTTGTAATGTATCAAATGTTGCCTCCTGAAATGCACTGGACTTTACAGCATGTAAGAAATATTTGAATAGGAACAGTAAATAGAAGTGAACTCAGGCTGCTTTTCTGATTATAATATACTGTAGCTACATGTAAAGTGAACCTTCTTACAGAGTGAATCTTTACGTGTTCTTAAAATTCTCGTTTTCTACAAGCCTTTGCCACTTGGTCTGGATCAGGGCTGAAAATAGTCCATGAATCAACTCACCTACACTGTTAAATAGATTAAAAACAAGTAAAGTAAATAAATAAGTAAATTATTTGTTTATATTTTAATCATGTATTTATGGTATGCTTTATGGATAATCACAGTTTATAAGATTGTTCATTTGTAATGAGGTTCTTACAATATGTTTTATGAACAATTCGTATGATCATAGGAGGTTACTTGGCTAATGGCCCTGGGGCCCTTACAAGTCTAGCCAAAAGTTTATTCCCAAAAAGAAACCTGAAGTGTATCAAATGAAGACATTAGCTACTCATGTCCATCTGTTGTCATAATTTTTATGCAGACAATACAAAAGATATCCAAAGGCAATGTCTGTTCTTCTTTCTCTCTTTAAATAAAGTTTTGAATAATCTTAAATAATAGTTAAAAACATGCAGTGCATTTAGCCTGGGGTATCTGGTCATAACAGTGGTGACAAAGCCTTTTAGGTGTCATTAAGCCTTTATTTCAGGGATTTTCGAACTGTGTGTTGACAGACAGGGATTTATTCTCACTTTGGCTTAGCTAAATTGATATGGAGGTTGTTACATTAACAAAAGCTTTTTATTTTTCTTTTTTAAAAATGTAAATGAGTTGAAAAGAATAGCCTTCAGTTATCACTTGTCTCTGTTAGGCTATTAGCTACATAATTTAGGTTCAAACAAGATGGAGCATAAATTCCCCTTAACTTAAATGTCAAGCCCTGTTATAATTAATGTGTGAGGAATTTCAAATTTTAGCATTACAGGATTTATAGATATTCTGCTTGGGTATTTTGCCAGATTTCTTCACTCTTCAGTACTTGTAGGTAGTTGTATATTTAATTTAGCATTTTCTGATATTGCACACATTCTCAGTTGTATAAATCTATTCTTCCTTTAGGCAAACTGTTAGAATGAGGTATGATGCAAGACACAGTGAAGCACTAAGATAAAGTTTGTTATGTCATTGTGGGTTGGATATTGCAAAGGCTTCTTAAATTAGGTGTCTTGCTGAACTCTGTGATGACCATACCTCTCAACCGTACCAAATTCCTCAGTATTTACTACTTTTGAGGGCAAAGTAATGGGGTTCCATGAATTCCTGAATGGCTCCTTTAATTCCGGATTTCTTTTTTTATTTACAGTTACGATCGAGAATGTAGTAAAGTAATAAAGATGATAATATTCACCTTTGGTGTGTTTGCAATGTAGTAAAGTACTTATTACAGTTTCGGATGATCATTTATGCTGTATATTGCAACAGTCATGATTTCACTTGAAAAATATATACAAAATTGAGAGGCTTTATAAATGTCTGTAGGTAAATGAAATAGCAGTTAAAACTGTGTAAGTAGATACCCTGATAGGAGCTACCATGATGACATACAGCTATTCTGTACTACCTACTCAAACTTATAAGGGAAAGCTGTTATCCTGTGAGGAAATAAACAGTAGAAAAAGAAAGGGAAGGATACACATTTAGAATTATTCAAACCTTTACTACTACATTGTTATGATTTGCCAAAAATGCTACCGTCACAAACTGTAACCAAAAGCGGAACTATGAAATTAGTCTGAAGTCCCGTCATTGGTTAATCGTGATTGCAGGACAGGACTTCCAAAGCAATTAGTACGTACAATTAGTACATTGAAGGAATGATCATCTGCTCAAGACAAGAGTGGAGGTGAGGGGAATTAAGCAATAACCCAAAGTTGTAGCTGCAGAATATTGTGCAAGCTGGGGACAAGCACTAGGATTATCTCCAAGTCAAGCAAGCTTGTAACCTGGTACCTTGCATAATAACTAGCCACCATAAGTCTTCAACCGGGCACAGATGCTATCCCATGTTACCTTCAAAAAAGGTATGAGCCAAGTAACTTTTGGGGTGAACAACAAGAACCACACACAAACAGGAACATAGTCACAGAAGTACAAACCTGACATTAACAATTGACATTGACATTAAGGTTCACAAATAAATATAAGCGCTTTCATTTTTAAGTTAAGTTTATTTATTTACTTATTTAACATTTGTTTTACCAGGATAACATCTGACTGGACAGCAGGTGTCCATTTACATCAGAGTCCTGGGAAGAAAAGTTCCAAGAAATGTAATACAAATACGTATGGAAATATGTTAACATGTGAAGTAAAAAGACAGAAGATTCAAACAAACAGCATATTACAGTCAGGAGATCACAGAATTTACAATGATAGTACAATAATTGAAGCTCTATATTTACAGTATTTACAGTTAAAAAGCATGAGCAGAACTCCTGACATAATTAGGATAATAAGTTGCTTGGTTAACACATGATTTTAATAGCATTATATAAGTTCTTAAAATTATCAACACCATATCTGAAGTTTTAACTTAAAAACAAAAGCGCTTTTATATATATTTTTTGATAGCACTGGTTTTTAGCACACTCTTGAAATAATAAAACCGGTGAACTGGCAGCATACCTTTCAATCTCTCAGAAATCTGGACAAAGCCAAAAATAATGGTTGGACAAAGGCACAAAAATAAGGGCAGGTTTTAAATATTGCTCCTGTATAGTTGCTAGAATAAGAGGTTTTGCATGATTATGTATTTTCTGAGGTAAATGAAGTCTGAAATTTAAATGTCTGCCATTTTTCATTATCATTATTATTATTATTATTATTATTACTATTATTATTATTTAGTGACATCAATTTTCACGTTGGTATCCCACAATTCCACTGGAGTGGGTGGGGTTATATAATTACATATGTAAATTTTATGTTAATTAGTGTCCCCATTTTTGGCCAGTTGTACCTACTTTTCATGAGCCTTTGTCCAGATTTTTGATATTTCCATGTTGAGAAGTATGGTGATGACCTGCTCTTCAACCATCCTAAAGGAGAAGATGCTTGGATCTGAACTATTTTCGTGTGGGGTAGAGAAGTTATTTTCTGTAATGGATACTGTTTATATGTTAATAATTAAAAATTTAGATAGGACATTTATGAGAAATCTTCATATTGATTTGGTCCCTAAATATACATAATGATCTGGTCACTATGCTGGCTGGGGAAGAATTACCACCATTACACTACAAACCTTTTTTTGAATAAAGTCAAGTCAAACCAAGGAAACCAAAACAAAACAGGGCTGTATTGTGCGTGGATAAATAAAAGTAAGCTTGAGTTTAAGGTGCAGAGTGTGTTCTGCCTTCTTACCTGTACAGTATAACAGTATTTATTCACAATCAACATACTGATATATTTTGAATCTTTACAAGCTGAGCTTACGCTATTTATAAATATTAAGGTTCCCAGAACTGAGCCTACTGTCACATTCGCTCTATAGTGCAATGGAAGCAGATAACAGAGCTGTATCCCAATGAGCAGACTGCTTTATGAATAACTTTTGTACCAGTAAAGCTTTATAAGTCAAGTGATATTTGCAAGCATTGTGACAAAGGGAGATACTCACAGAACAGCTATCTGGAATTTTGTAAATAATAATAATATGTCATTTGTGAATATCAACATGATCTATATAAGATGTTTGTGTTACAAATGTATTAGTACTGTATGCCATGTGTATATCAAACTGCTGGTACAGAAGTGTGCATTGAAAAGGCGTATTGTAAAGTACTGAACATAAAGATGTAGCCACAGTGGGCCCTGCTGAAGAGAACAGAAATGTACATGAACTATTGTAACTGTTTAAACGTATATATTTTATTAAGAGAAATCTTGATGAGTGGATGGGAAATAGAAAATTCACCCCGGGGATCAATCCAGTGGCTCTGCTCAACAGAGGCACTGGGAACTAAGGTTGGGTGGCATGATGCCAGGGTAATCCTATGGGCTAGGCTTGTAAAGGCTGCAGGGCCATTAGCCTAGTACACACCTATGAACTTATGAACAGTGGAAACTGGAACACAGGAGGTTAACTTCAGTCCAGCAAAACTTCAGAAAAATATCTGAAATTAACTTACTTTATGGCTAGGCCATAAAACAATGTTATCTTTCAATTTCAATGCAGGAAGGAGACACAATGTCTAAAACTAGGGAACTTGTTGTATTGTCTTGGAAGTATTTTATTGCTTTATGACTTCCAGCATGTACCAAACATCTGAGAAAAAGCACGTCTATGTATTTTTACAGGTAGATGCTAAATACTACTAGCTTCCAGCAGTGGGGGTTTCACCTGGGTTAGAGTCAGATGACAAGAAATGATGTCATTCTGCCAGCTATCCCAGCAGTAATATTTGAGATATTAATTTGAGAAATGTCTTAGAGAGACTGAGCATTCTGTATTCTATCTTTGACCTGACAACAACAAGATCCATTCACCACATCTGCCTTGCTCTGAAGTAAATTTCTAGGGAACAGTCTAATTCTCCTAGATATAGGCAAGAATATAGCAAAACTTAGTTTAGATATTTTTCTTTATTTATTTTTGACTGTCCTACAATGTTGTTTTAAATATTTTCTGTAATTTTGAACTCTGATGTCACTGTAAACATATATTTAGTATTGTCTTGTTCTTTTATTAATTGTTATTAAATATATTTAAACCTTTCCTTGTAACTGATCTGTGTAGAGATATTTAAGTTCTGAGAGTACTTGCATATTTATTTGATGACATTGTGGGCCACTCCTAATAGCCTTGCTCTTGGTCAAACTACCTTTTGTATTAACAGTAACATTACACAGTAATATTGGACACCCTTTGTTAAGGACCTTAAAGTAGCTGATAATGAGCTGGCTGGTGGCAGTGATAACTACCGTATAGTCTGGGGAAAAAGGGGCATAGCTAGTAAACCTGTGCCAGACTTTTGCAGGTGTGTGTGTGTGTGTGTGTGTGTGTGTGTGTGTGTGTGTGTGTGTGTGTGTGTATAAATCAAAGAGTGTGTGTGTGTCAGCTACTTGGGCAGGGACATGAAGCACTGGTTGGGCAGAGAGGGTGCTGGAGCTCTTGGCATGGCCACTCAGCTGAGATCTCAACTCTATAGCTGTGCCAGTGGGGAGTATTATTGGGGATCTGGTGAAAGAGGGAGAAATGAGCCCTGGACTGACTGTGGTCTCTGTGTGCTCTTAAGGGAAATTGCACTTGATGCAGAGAGCTACATCTGGAAATACTGTGTTTACTTGTCATCTTCCCAGTGTACATCCTCCACTAGTGCCAGTGGTGAGGATTGAGGCTCCTTAGTTACTGGTCCAGTGGTGGGGCATCACAAGTAGTCAGCTGATGAAGAATATCTTTATAAGTGCCTGCTGCGGTGACCATTAAAGCTTTTGTATGTGTACTCCTGTTCTGGTGAGATAATAGGATATTCTCAATTTTTCATCTTGAGTTTGGGGAGACAGTCTCAGGTGTGTGATCATACACCATGGTCTTTAACTTTTTGCCTGGTGGGCTTCAGAAATGAGATGACTTAAAGGAAGAGGACCTTACTTCACTGACATAAGTACCTCAAATTACTAATTTTAGATTCTTCAGTGCTTTTTCAGCAAAAAAGTGGACAGTGCAGGTTTAAGTTTTTTTATGTTTTTTATTTTCATAGTTTGGTCACAAATAAATATATGTTCTATATTTTGAAATGTGATAATTGAGAATTTTGAAGATGAAACAGAGATTGCTGATATATATTTAAGAAAACTAAATTTATTATCATGGTGTAGTAACAGAGGATTTAGTGCCAGGGCTTACACAAGTTACAGAAATGGAGCTTGACATAAAATTATTATCCTTAGAAATGAGATCAAAGGGGTGTAAATCAACAGTTTAACCTTGATTTTTATGAAGAAAATAATGGCAGTGAGAGTAGACAGCTGGTGAGAAGCCATGGCTAACAGTAGAGACAGAACTATGGGATTCATGGTATGCGCTATATAAACATAAGTCAAAGGTATGATCCAATTGTCAAACACCATTCCATCAAAGTCTTTTCACTCAAGATTAGTCCAAATGAGAACATTACTGATATTCAGCAATAACTTTCCCCAAGGTATGGTAAGCTCAGAGTTTGTTGCATTAAAGAGGAATTGAAAGGTTTCCCCTTACATGACAGGTGTAAGGGGCTTTCCTCCAACATAAAATACTTTGTTTTACTTATTTCCAAGTTTCAAAAATGGTCTCATTCAGTCAGCTAGTCTCAACCAAATGGGCTTCACTGAATCAGTCACTGATCAGTTGAACAATGTGTCATCAAATCATGATATTGTACAACTCCACACTTATGAAAGTGGAATAGCCAAGGCAGACAAGTGTGATAATTCTGGCAGGAATGTAGTTCAAAAAAGAATAGCAAAAAAGGATGATAACTGGAAGATGAAGTACCAAGAGTTTGTATGAAAGAAATGTACAGTAGGCAAAAATCTGTACCTGGGAACTAAACAGAGACAAAAGAGTAGGCAAAAATCTGCACCTGGGAGCTAAACAGAGACAAAAGAGTAGGCAAAATTCTGTACCTGGGAACTAAACAGAGACAAAAGAGTAGGCAAAAATCTGTACCTGGGAGCTAAACAGAGACAAAAGAGTAGGCAAAAATCTGTACCTGGGAACTAAACAGTAGGCAAACATCTGCACCTGAGAACTAAACAGAGACAAAAGAGTAGGCAAATATCTGCACCTGGGAACTAAACAGAGACAAAATAGTAGGCAAAAATATGCACCTGGGAACTAAACAGAGACAAAAGCGTAGGCAAAAATCTGCACCTGGGAACTAAACAGAGACAAAAGAGTAGGCAAAAATCTGCACCAGGGAGCTAAAGAAAGACAAAAGAGTAGGCAAAAATCTGTACCTGGGAACTAAACAGAGACAAAAGAGTAGGCAAAAATCTGTACCTGGGAACTAAACAGAGAGAAAAGAGTAGGCAAAAATCTTTACCTGGGAATTAAATTGAGACAAAAGAGTAGGCAAAAATCTGTACCTGGAAACTAAACAGAGACAAAAGAGTAGGCAGAAATCTGCACTTGGGAACTAAAGAAAGACAAAAGAGTAGGCAAAAATCTGTACCTGGGAACTAAACAGAGACAAAAGATTAGGCAAAAATCTGCACCTGGGAACTAAACACAGACAAAAGAGTAGGCAAAAATCTGCACCTGAGAACTAAACAGAGACAAAACAGTAGGCAAAAATCTGCACCTGGGAACTAAACAGAGACAAAAGAGTAGGCAAAAAATCTGCACCTGGGAACTAAACAATGACAAAACAGTAGGCAAAAATATGCACCTGGGAACTAAACAAAGACAAAAGAGTAGGTGAACAAATGTTTTTACTCATTAGTTATAGAAGAAAATAATTTACCATAGACAGGTAAGGAGCACCAAGGATTTTCTATGTTTCCTTCAATTTTATCCCACATTCCACAGTTGAGGTAGTGAACCCCCAAATTACCCAAAGTGTGAGTGTGTGACTATATGTACATGTAGATATATATATATATATATATATATATATATATATATATATACACACACACACACACTCTCATGTATTCACTATGATAACATCCAATTCAGGATCATTATTTTCTCTAATGTGTCGGGCGGCCACGGTGGTGCAGTGGTTAGCATTGCCACCTCACAGCAAGAGGTTCTCCGGTTCGATCCTCGGCTGGGGTGCCTTCTGTGCGGAGTCTGCATGTCCTCCCTGTGGTCGCGTGGGTTTCCTCCGGGTGCTCCGGTTTCCTCCCACATCCCAAAGACATGCTGCAGGTGGATTGGACACTCTAAATTGGCCCTAGGTGTGTGTGTGAGTGTGCCTTCTGTGGAAGGTTGGGCGCCTGGCTGGCAACTCGACACCGTAAAACTCCACTGCCATTCACTGTGCGGACAAGGTGATCCGCTGTGGCGACCCCTAACCGGGAAAAGCCGAAAGAAGAAGAAGGATTTTCTCTAATGTGTCCACTGAGTGCTGAGATAGCCTTCAGCTCTTTCCATGGGTCATTTAAAGCATTATTTTATTTTATTTCCTGTTACCGTTTAGCACAGATGAAAGCAATTTCCTCAATTAAACTAGTTAACACTTGTTCTGTTATACTTTGCAGTGCTTTCTACAGAAAAAGTTTTTTTGCACTTGCGTTTATTACTGTATGGAAACACTATTGAAAGCACTTGCTTGACTGTACCTTATGCTTAAATATATTACTAAACCTTCTTTGGCCTGAAGTGCTTGACATTTGGCTTGTTTGCACAGGGTCCAGCTTCCCTTGACACTGAACTGGATTAAAGTGAGTACTGGGGGAATAAATGGATGAGAATCATTCTGTAATACGAACATAATTTAGAGAAAATTTGCACAGATTCCTGAAATGTAGAAATGATATGGGAAAATGGAATTTAATATGCACTACAGGATTTTGTGGTAATTAAGAAAACTGTATTACATAATTTTATAGTAGTTTAGAACAATGGTTAGGTTACGTGGATCTGGTTATGTAGGTCTACTGATTACTGCTGCATAGCCAATATGATTCTAATAGCTAAGATTAACAAGACAATCCTTACAATAAACAAGGATTCCAAGTTCTGCAACTCATCTGCCAGTACAGAAGATAAATTTTGTCATGTGTTTTCAAATACCAGAAGTTGTATGCCTTTCAGTTGATACCAACAAGGGCAGCGTTTGCATTAAAACCATAAGGCATGTTCATCACTCATACTTAAACTTTGCAGAGTGAAAGCACAGAAAGAGAGCCATTGATTACTTCTTTTTGCAAGATATAGTTGGAGCCTTGATTTGAAACCCAAATCATAAATAAAAAAATCTCAGGTGTTTTTGTACATCAGCGTATCCCCCCATTTCAGACAATAAAAACAAGAGTGCTCAGATGGATATTCTCTCCGAGTGTCTTTTCTCTTCCACTATAAAATTATCAATATCTTGGTTTCATACCTTTCTGACTCTGCCTTCCATAATCAAGACATAAACATTAGTTTTACTCAGACTTGACCATCAGTGCCTGCCAATCATTAATATCAGCGATCTGTACCTAACCTGGTAGCAGATATCTATGCTGATAACTGAATGACTGTGCAGTCCTATCACAGCTACTCATGTACCATGGTACTAACACTGAAGAAAAACAATCCTCTGTGCTTTAACACTTTCTACCAGAAATGCTGTCCTCATTTTGAATCACTGTTATTTTGGTTAACAAAACCAATGGCATGATCTCAAGGCTGATCTAAAAGGTTCAGCACCAGTACACTGATTTACTGCAGTGTGAAAGGCTGCATAGTCAATGAAAGTAAGTGTGTGTGTGTGTGTGTGTGTGTGTGTGTGTGTGTGTGTGTGTGTGTGTGTGTGTGTGTGTGTGTGTGTATCTATACAGGGATGAAAAGTAATCACCCCATTGATAAAACAACTGCCAACACAACAAACTAAAGCCTTTCTGGCTTATTCTCTGAGCTGCAAATATTTTACATTTACCTTTTGCATTTTTTCTTAAGGGGTTGCTGTCACTTGGCATTTGTATTGCATTCTCCTAATTAAAACCCCTTGAATATTTAACTGCATATCATAGCCAGCAGGGGCAGCAGCATGCCCCTCCCTCACGTTCACATTCATTAATCAATGAACCTTCAGGGTCTGGAAATCATGTAGTTTCCTAACCCCACCCCCAGTCCTACTTACAGTTATTGAAGTCATACCTCTCAAACTCTAAGAGATCTGGACAAATCCAGAAATAATGGGGGGGGGGGGGCAAAGACCCACAAGTAGGAACAGATTTTAAATATTGTCACTGTAAACTTAGAAAGTTGCTAGAATAACAGATTTTTTCAATTAGTGTGCATTTTCTTAAGGACATAAAGTCTGAAATCTAAATGTCTGGCATTATTTAGGGACTTCAATCCTCAATAATTTGCCCCAAAACCAGAAATTTTATGAAGAGCAGACCAAAAATATAAGATAAAAATCTGGATATTCTGTGATATGATTGATATATCACCACAAGCCTGACAAAGTATCATTTTGCTACATGATCCCCAGGTGATATACATTTGTAACTCGTTTCACCATCTTTCAGACAAGGAAGGTTGTTATCAAAATTGCCAGGGTACCTTTCTCTCTCAGTTAAAAGGCTTTATCCTTTCCTTCCACTACTGATATTCAGAAACTTGTATTTGTACATAAGGCAGAGTTGCAGTAATATATTGTGTATTGTGACGTGATGTGATAAATGCAATCCTGCTTACCACTGCGTTGGTCTAAAGACTGTCTCTGTAATCTGCCGATCCTGAAACTTGTATAGGTTATTAAGTAAAAAAGCTTCCACTTATAGAATACAAGAGTCTGTCTAATCTGATTAAACATAAAAGTATTACGTAAGTTTGAAAATTTGAAACAGAACCCTGCCCCACCTCCAGCCTTATAAGTATGAAATTAATAGTGCAGTTGTACACACCCTTATTTGGAGTTTACTGGCTGTTACTATGTTGCAACTGACAGCAGTGTAACAATAGACTGTTAATCTTAATGATGCAGTGATTAGAAGGTAACTCAGAGTAGTCTGTCTGCACACCAGTTTTTTATGTTGTTTGAGGCAGATTGCTGCAGAGATATGGGCTGTAAACAAAGAAGGAGATAAAACATAAATGCAGCTGGTATGCCTTATCAGTTCTTTTTCACAAGATATAAATAAGAACAATTCTATGAATGTGGTACAGGTAATTTCAGTCAATAGGCTGCAGATTTATGTTTCAGTTACCTCCCTTTCTCTATATGTAGCACATTTGGACTGTATAAAGGCAAACACCACTCCCAATCATTAATTTCAAGCTTCTAAGTAGCTAACCCACATGGATACATTACTAATAAAGCTTTTGCATTATGCATGCAGCTATGAATTTTACTTTCCCACACCAAGAATGCTAATCTATATGATAGTTTAAGGTACCTATGGTTTAGAAATCCTCATCTAGGAACAGCTGCTCTCTAAAATTCTATTCATAATTGGGCATCTCCCAGACTCAGCATATTCACAGTATGCGAAAAATACAGGGCTTCTCTATAGATTTACCAGGGATAACGAGTAGTCTAGAATTAGCAGAAGTGGGCTGAAATACCAAGAATGAAGGATGGCCAGGCTGTTCCTAATCTACATGTCTACATCATTGCCACTGCTTTTTTGAAATGGCAGTATGTCAGAGCACAATTGCTGCCATGTCCTTTGTGGGCCATCCGTGGGAATAGAATTTTGGGTAGCATCATAAATTTAACTGTTTCCCTGCTTAGAAACAGTAGAAAGATTCTCCTACAGTAAGCATCTTAGCCTTTCTGGAATGTGATCAGGGGTTTAACTCTTTCAGTTTAATGCCCATGTAAGTGGCTTGGATATAAGTTTGATTTTACAGTGAGCTGATCGAAGGAAGGACACTCAGCAAACTCGGAGCTACAATATATAACATTAAGTATCATGTTTTTTGTTTATTTTGTTCTTTATTTCTTTGTTGTTTATAGCACTTTGTGTACTGTGTATTTTTTCTAGCTAGTTTCACTGTGTGTGAGGTATTAACTGGAAATTGTCCACTCTTATTAAGCATCTGTTGGGTTGTTTGTTTATGATAACTTGTTGCAGTTAAACTCTTTTTTCTAGTGGCTCCTTTAGCTGTTTAAAACTTTCATTTAAAGGCTCACTGCTGCTCTTCAGCTGTGAGTAACATTTCTGCAGTTTGTTCTAAGTAGTGGGGATATTTGTAGCATTTCCATATTCAGGCTTGTATTTGGGCCTAGTGTTTGTGGAGGCTGTGTGTCTGAGCACATAATTCAGGGACATCTTGTTTTAGCCAAAGCCATCAGGCATTTCAGTGAGAGAGAATTGTTTGAGGTCATTGGCTGACTGAGGTCTCCTGGACTACAGCTTAGACTAAGCACCTCATTGGTTCTTTGAGATTTCTTTCTTAAAAGCTGTCTCAGGTTTCAACTTTCTGTTACCTAAGAAGCTCAGTTGTGAGTGTTCAGCCATTTTACAGTGAGCTGATCGAAGGAAGGAAACTCAGCAAACTCGGAGCTACAATATAAAACATTAAGTATCCTGTTTTTGTTTATTTTGTTCTTTATTTCTTTGTTGTTTATAGCACTTTGTGTACTGTGTATTTTTTCTAGCTAGTTTCACTGTGTGTGAGGTATTAACTGGAAATTGTCCACTCTTATTAAGCATCTGTTGGGTTGTTTGTTTATGATAACTTGTTGCAGTTAAACTCTTTCTCTAGTGGCTCCTTTAGCTGTTTAAAACTTTCATTTAAAGGCTCACTGCTGCTCTTCAGCTGTGAGTAACATTTCTGCTGTTTGTTTGCCACCCTCCCTCCCTGTTGGTATAGTGTTTTTATAGTTGGTGGCTTTGCAGTTGCCCGCCCCTAGTGTAAATGTGATCTGGGACCCTCCTCCCAGTCTAGTGTCATTACCTCATTCTACCCAGTACAGGGAGAGCATTTGAGAAGGCCAATCAGCTTAGTTTCTGCTACTCCTTTCTCTCTTTCCAAAAAAAAAAAAATGTATCTGCTTTTACTGTATTTGCGTTTTTTCCTACTTTATTTTGCTTTTGCGTCATCTTAAAAGTACTCAATTGTATTTATTACTGCTTGGTGTAACTCACTGTAAGCCTTTTAGTTTAAGCACCTGGGCTTCAGACCAGTTTTACATTAGGAAGGTTTGTGGTCTGCACTGTAGTGGCAGAACAGGTAGCTTACATCCTTCTAAGTTGGGAACTGCTGATTGAGGGCTCAGTGTCTGTTATTCTAAAAGTGTATTAATTCTAGTTTAAGCACTTGGGCTTGAGGCCAGTTATTTTACATTAAGAGGGTTCGTGTTCTGCACTCTTGTGGGAGGAGAGGCTGGCCTCTGTCCTTCTGAGCTGGGAATTTCTGGTTAAAGCTTATAGTGCCTGCATATTTGAACTGCTTCTTACTGAAATTGGTACACCTCGTTTGCTGTAGCATAGACTAGATCCAGGCCTGCTGAATCTAGCTTTGTTTGTATAACTTGAGCACTAATCCAGGCATTCTTTAAAGTATTCAGTTGTATTTATTACTGCTGGTAGTAACTTGATTAAAGTGTAGCTATCATTTCTAAGTCTTTTGGATTAAGCACTTGGGCTTCAGACCAGTTGTTTTACATTAGGAAGGTTTGTGGCCTGCACTGTGGTGGCAGGACAGGTAGCTTACATCCTTCTAAGTTGGGAACTGCTGATTGAGAGCTCAGTGTCTGTTATTCTAAAAGTGTATTAGTTCTGGTTTAAGCACTTGGGCTTCAGGCCAGTTATTTTACGTTAAGAAGGATTGCGGTCTGCACTCTTCTGGGAGGAGAGGCTGGACTCTGCCCTTCTGAGCAGGGAATTTCTGGTTAGAGGCTTATAGTGCCTGCATATTCTAACTGTTTCTTACTGAAATTGGTACACCTTGTTTGCTGTAGCATAGACTAGATCCAGGCCTGCTGAATCTAGCTTTATTTGTATGCTTGTTGTTTGTTTATTTCCTGAAACGCTAATTCCACCTAAAACGTGGCCTTTTAGCACTTCTGTGGATCCCTAGTGATATCTGCATTGCTTACTGTACTTATTTCCTTGTTTCACTTGAAAGAAAGTTACTGTTTGTCATTTTTGCATTTAAGTTACCTGTAACACATTGCATTTAAGTTACCTGGCACTTGCTCACTAAAGCAATTATATAAGTCAGCTCTAAAAATTAAAAGCACTACACCCTCACAAACTCCCCTTGAGTACCTTGTTCCCCATTGGCCCTTTTTTCAATTATAAAGGAATTCCCAATACTATTCTAGCATGTCCAAAGGTCAGTTGTCAATCTCCTCTCGGTCCAGCTGGTGAATCTGGGAATCTTGATGCAATGTTACAACTGCCTCATGTACACAGACAACCCTCTCCTCCTCCCAACAAATTCCAACACATGTGAGAGATGCAACCATATAGCCAAACTGGAGGCTAAGCTCTCTCAACTCAGTACTGGCGTAACCAGTCAGGAGGAGAAGGAAACCACACTCACTACAATTCCAGTCTCACATAGACCTACCACGACAACAAACCAAACACATAAACACACAAAACATACTCGAGGCTCTAAATAAAAATCTGCCTAAGCAGCAGAGACCTCCAAAGCAGACACCCAAGCAACCGCTACCCCAAAACAAAACACGTGCAACACATAGCTCACAAAGCCAGTGTGCCGAACAGTCACAGCCCTTAAGGCTAAACAACACACCTGATACACTTGTAATAGGTGACTCTATCGTCAGGCACACTGACATCCCGCTCACCAGGCTGAACAAGGAGAAGGTCACGGTGAGCTGCCTGTCGGGCGCTAGGATCCGCCACATAACACAAGCACTCAGGTCACTCCAAGGCAAGTACAAATATGACTCAGTCATTGTCCATGCTGGTGTGAATGACCTGAGAAGTACCTCCCTGGACTACATGAAAAGAGACATAGAGGAGCTCTCTGAGCATGTAGCCCAGGCCGGTATGACCCTGACCTTGAGTAGCATCTTACCCTCACCAAAAATGATGCCACAATATGAATACAAGATGATCAATTTCAACAATTGGCTTAAGTGTTGGTGTCATTCAAAGGGGATCCAATGCCTGTCAGCCTGGGATGACATGCTCGACAAGCCACGATGCTTCGCTAGGGACGGCTTGCACCTGTCACCCCTGGGCTTTCGGATATTGGCAAAGGCTCTTGCTACCCCCATAGTGCCTTTTTTAGGCAAGGCTCAAAAGACAAACCCACCTCCATAGGTATCACAAGGGATAAGAAACTAAGAGTAATGCTACTCAACGCCAGAAGTCTAAACCTCAAGATGCACACACTCAAAACTCTCCTTAGCATGGAGAACATCAATATCTGTGCAGTAACAGAAACCTGGTTCAAGGCTCCCGAGAGCACCCCAGCACTACCAGGTTATATCTCATACCATGCTTTTCGGCCCCAAAACTTGGACCGAACCACAAAAGGAGGGGGAGTATCAATATTCGTCAAAGATACCCACACTTCCAGGTTGGTGGCACAGCACGAAGCATCAGAGACTATCCATGTGCAACTAACTGTGGGTAAAACTGCCTTCCAGTTTATAGCCTGCTACAGACCACCCTCCCAAACACAGGAACCCCACTTGGCCTTCCTGAGAATACTGGAAAATATGAAGGTCTCTCCAAACACCATTATATTGGGCGACTTCAACTACCCAAACATAGACTGGGAGCATTACTCTAGCTCCAACACCCTAGCCCAAAGGTTCCTAGAATTTATAAACTCAAATGCTATGGAACAACTTGTTACCACTCCCACAAGAGGGAAAACATACTGGACCTGATCATCACCAACATGGGGACACTATGCTCCAGACCAGAAGTGTATCCCTCACTGGTAAGATCAGACCATAAACTAATCTCACTGGATATTCACATCCCGACCCCACCCCCTGCCCAGAAAACCACAGTGAAAAACTTCTCTAAAGCAAATTTCACACGCCTCAAAACCGGCGAAATCCTTCAAAGCCCCGGCCTGTGGAAAATCTGGCCCAGACTGCAGAATCCTTTATAAACGCATTCTATGAACACCTTCAGGAATGCATGGATCATGCAATCCCAAATAAAACCAAGACCCAATCCTCCAAAGGCAGATGTCCTGTCTGGTGGACCCCAGCCATAAACAAACTATACAATAGAAGGAGGAAGCTACTACATGATAGAGCAAAATCCCAGAAAGGGAAGGCATCTCTGATCAGTATTAGCAAAAACTACGGGCACTCATAAAATCGTCTAAGGCCAGCTTGAGAGAAAAATTGCACAGGACACTAAGGATAATCACAAGGCTTTCTTTAGTTATGTTAGGAACCTGGGTGGGAATTCCCAGATATGCTCAGAATTAGTCCAAAATGACAAAAATACACAGAGCCCACAGACATTGCCAACATCCTAGCTGACAGGTTCAGTGCAAACTTCTCCCCTCCTCCCCACCAAAAGGGCAAATATCTATCCCAACAGAGTGCTGCCCCCTGACATCTCAGATGCTCAGGTAAGAGCCGCCCTCTCCAAAGCAAAAAACACAGCATCAATGGGACCAGATGGTGTCCCGGGCTGCGTCCTACATGAACTCCAAGAAGAGCTAAACCCAAACATAAAACTACTGTTCAATCTTAGCCTTACTACAGGATATGTACCCAAAGAGTGGCGTACAGCAACAGTGGTCCCTCTCCACAAAGTTGGTGCCTCAACGGATCCTGGAAACTATCGCTCCATAAGCCTGACTAGCTTGGTCTGCAAAGCTATGGAAAGGATCATCATGGACCTCATAAATAAAGATATTGGGGACCTACAGACACTGGATCCTACCCAGTTTGGCTCTGTTAAGGGCAGATCCTGCCTCTTAAACCTGGTCGATTTCTTTGAAACAGTCACCAAGGCCATTGACGAGGGAAGGTGGTCCACACAGCCTACCTGGACCTCGCAAAAGCCTTCGATACAATACCCCACTCGGGCATTATAGATAAGCTCACCAGCTTAAATATAATCCCCTATGTCACTAGATGGGTTGCAAACTGGCTCAAGGACAGAACCCACATGGTTAGAATTGCTGGAGTCATGTCAGACTCCAAACCAGTTACAAGTGGCGTCCCACAAGGCTCAGTCCTGGGACCTCTCTTGTTCGGTATATATTTCTCGGCATTACAGGCCAACACGGAAGGACTGTGGCTGACCAAGTTCGCAGATGACTGCAAACTGGGCGCCATAATCAACCCTCCAGCCGACACAAGCATCCTCCAAAAGGGCCTCATAGAAACAGACAACTGGTGCCAGAGCCATGGCCTCAAGCTAAACGCCAAAAGTGTATAGTCATCCCCTTTGGCAAAAACAAAGTGCCCACAAATTACCACATAGGTGGTAATCCATTAAGTACAGAAGAAGTCATTAGGGACCGGGGACCCAAGTTGATAGCAATCTCTCATTTGACAACCACGTGGCCAAAGTGGTTAGAAAAACATTTTATATAGCCCACCTAATCATGAAGGGATTCACATCTAGATCAGGGAGGTCATCGTGCCTCTTTACTCATCCCTCATCAGGCCCATAATTGAGTACAATGCCCCTTTTGGGATGTACCTTACCAGACACCTGCAGCAACTGGAAAGACCCCAAAAGTACCTCACCAAGAGGATCAAAGGGCTCAAACAGATGCCATATGCTGCCCGGTTAAAGAAACTCCAGCTCTACTCAGTGGCATACCGCCTGCTCAGAGGCGATCTGTGCCTGGCGTATAAAGCCATGTCCAACCCGGAATTAATGGACATGCTGCACCTCAGAAAATCCAAATCCCATCGAGCTACGCTCGAGACTTGAACCTCAGCACTGAAATAAATAGGACATGCTGGAGGGACAGATTCATAACCCAGAGGCTCCCTTCACTCTGGAATAAAATCCCAGTCCAGGTTAGGCAGAGTCCCACATTGACTCTCTTCAAGAGGAATCTTGATGAGTGGATGGGAGATCGTAGGTTTACCCCGGCTATCACTTCTGTGTCACTGTTAGACAGAGGCACAGTATACTAACCTCAAAAAAAGGCATAGCAAAATTAATTTAAAATGGGTGGCGAAAGCCAAACACACTCTGGCTAGGCTTATAAATGCCCTAGGGCAGATAGCCTAGTATGAACCTATGAACCTATGAACCTATGAAAGTCAAAGATAGGCAGCTGAGGTCTTACCTTAAGATTCAATATGTTAAGAGGAAATAATACCAAATTAACATAAGTCACTGAAATGTTTCCTAGAAGAAGTGAGTCCCACTTAGGAGTTTCTGAAAGTACCTGTAACTGCAACTTTGCCACAGTTGTATACAGAGCACAATGTAATATTTTACTGGCTTTTTATGTACAAGAGACTATCAATAAGTTAAAGACCAAAAGACATATGTCAGAATGGTAGATTCGACTGAGAGCAGGAAAACCACCAGGCCTGAATAACTCATTTTCTCTTAACTGCATAAAACTGGACCACCACAATTCTTACTGAATATATATATATGTATATATATATATATATATATATATATATATATATATATATATATATATGTGTTATATTAAATTACATTTCTAGTGTCATATTTCTCAGAAACCTGGATTAGTTTTTATGAAAAAAGAAAAAGAAGGAAAAAAGATTAAAGATAAAACCCAACAGCCTAGACAGGGGTATCTCTTATTTTGCTAAATAACTACCAAGCAAACTCCATGTCACCCACAAGGCGCTAAATCAACCCCAGCTATTTAGCAATGTCTAACCCATTTCAGATGAACACATCTAACACTGGAACTATCAGCTGTAGGAATCAGCATATGAATGTAGACCCAACCACTGCAGTCAGATCAGAGGAAGTTACACGAAAGCACAACAGAAGTGGCAACACAAAGATAAGACTCTGTTTCTGTCTTTGTATTTATTGACAGGTCAACATACCCAGCAATTTTTATTCCTTTTTGTATAGTGGTTTAAGCTAGGAATGTAATTTTCTGAAAGTGGTATCCATGCCTAGGCAATACTTAGATTGGTTTTATAATAAAGAAAAATAACTGTAGTGTAGAAGGTGACAGATTAAGGTAAAATGTATTTATTTATTTATTTATTTATTTTAAAGGACTTGATTTTGCTTTTTAACCACAGTTTGCTACACATATTTTTATGATATTTTGCAGTAGATTTGTTATCTTTTATTAGATGCAACTGAACTGTAGCTGTTTGGAAACAGGTAAAACTTGTTTGGCAAGGCAACATTCTAGACCAGGCCCCCAGTGACAATCCATCTCCAACTGATGGCACTACCCTAAGGAAAGAGATATCTCAAAGAATGCCCCTCTCCAAACAATTGAAATAAGTGCATGTTTTTAAAAGCTTTAACACACTATCTGAGCAGTGCTCATCTGTCTGTAAAGTGTTATTTATGAATAAAGAGATGTTTTCAGACAAGAAGCAGTTTTGAGAATCTTACTTTCATTTTTAAACACATTTCTGTTGGGTGATACTGGTAAGGATCTTTCCACAGCTATATTATTTTGGAGATCATAGCACTTCAACATGATACTACTAGTTTTGTTCCTGTAAGCCATGAGTTTTTAGACTGGTGAGATTTTTCATAGAGGTTTTTTGAGTTGGTCCCCCAACCACAGGAAGGGGGTTTGCCTCCAGGATTTTGTTCGGAAGGCACTATTTCTTTGGTTTCCCTTATATAATGCAATCATCTGAAAGCCACAATGAAATTATAGGTTTGCCCTCACCCCCTCCCTTTAGTGGTATACACACATGACTAAAATTAGAATCCAACAAGAAAGTCAAAGTGTCTGCCACCGGAAAAAAACAGGGAGGGTGAGGATGGCAGCCCTGCCTGGTCCCATTAAATATACTAGAAGATTGAGAAGGTTCCCCTTTTGTGTATATAAAAGCTTTAGGCTTAACATACATCTATTAATGAATGATGTTGGGAAACCAATATATTCCATTATTAACCAAATTAATGTATAAAAACTGCAACACAAGAGAACGTGTTTCATATTCAGGCCCCCACCCATTACTATTGTATCAAAATAAAGCACAGTACCAGTTTGTCTTTAGCCTATTAGCAGGACCTTGGCATTTATCTTCAATTCAAGCTATAGAAGGAATATTAGTCTGTAATGGGGGTGCAATTTATCCTTACCAGATTTACACAGCATTAACATTTTTGCTACTTCTTCCAGAAAACAGACATGACTCATCACCTGCTTACACAGTTTGAAAAATATAGGGAAAAGTTTTGATTTATACTTCTTGTAAAATCAGATGTGTGCCCACGTATTGCAAGGATTTCTTCAAAAGCATTCTATATATTGCCCTATATACAACAGCTATGGTAAAATCATCTTCCAAGACAGCACATTCTCGAGAGATTACATGTATTTAAGCTGATACTGACTAAGAAAGTCCTGCATCCTTTCCCCAGTTTGGGGCATATGACATTGTGTGGTTTTCTTACATTCCTGTTAACAACTCATTGATTTGCTCAGGACAGGTATATCCACCATACTTCCATTAACGTCCCTTAAAACTGATAGAAATTTCATTCTTCCTTTCACTATACCTATTCGCCAAACATTTCTGTAAGGTGATACTCCACAGTGGGAGTTCAACCTATCCACCTCTCTTGTATAGCCTGTACAGAATCATCTTCAAGTTATCATCTTCCCCCTTGATTTTCAGCATAATAGGTTTGCCTCATCCCCTATTCTTTTTATTCCTCCCCTCAAACTCTGCCAACTGATTTTCTAATTCTGTTTGTACTCTATTCTATAACTGCTTCTTATGCCTAATAATCCCCACTACCTCTGTAAATATTCACATTAAAATGCAGTTTAAGGGGATCAAAACATGGAAATGAATGCCTCCCAGCATCACTATATCCTGAAAACTTTCTTCTCTACAACATTTTTATGCTTCAGGAAAAGCAGATCCAGTGTCCAACTCCTACACACTACTCTAACTTCATGCAAGCTAATCGCTAAAGGCTAGAGGGCAGTCATCAAAGTGGTTAAGACAATATTTCTGCATTACAGATTATAGAAACTAAGTCAATAGAAACAAGCCAATAGTCTGTTCTAATCCCAATTCCAAGAGCATAACTCATAAAAATAAAGTCCCTGTTGAAGGAATACAGGTATCTTAAAGTCCCTGTTGAAGGAATACAGGTATCTCTGTACATCTATTAAATTAAACTCTGATAGAATTTCCTTCAACACTGACATATTCTTTGCCTTGAATTACTTACTTGGTGTGCAGTTTACCATCTCAGGATCCACAGCTGTATTAGATACCTGTCAACAGAATATGAGAAGTATTTGGGAGGGTGCCAAGATAGATAGGTCATCTTTGCTTGACCCATAATAATTATTAACAACGGAGCAGTCCTCATATGGATCAACCACCTTCCTTGACTGTCTGTCCATGTTGATATACATGATGACTCAAAGGATGTATGAATAAGGGCAATAATCCCTTAGAGTTACTGGGTCTAAGTTTTCCCCATCCTAACCACTTCTGGATAAAGTGCTGAACATGTTTCTTTTTTTTTTTAAATTTGGTCTCCTTGGCTTTCAGTTTTTGTCACTCATTGTCAAGACATCTGCAGCTAGTATGAGTCCACCAATTGGAGATAACTCAAAGCTTTCCTGGACAAGGTGAAAGTCAGTGACATAGATCCTTTAATGGCTTGCACAGTGGCAGGCTATCCAAGCTGCACTTTTTTTTTTTATTAATTTGTTTCCTGGGTAAACCAAGTGTACACATGTGCAACTTTTAAGTGTGACTCAGGAGTGCCACATGGTAAAGTGACTTGCCCAGACTCACACAGTAGGCAAAGAGATGTGAAAGGAATCAAGCCACATACCCTTGGCTACAGAAATCAGCTCATTAGCAGCTCAGAACTTTAATCCTCTATACTAACTGCCAGACTATGAATCCTTTCTCTTGGAACACCTTAAGAAATGGTGCCTTATCATTTGTTCTTTTGAATAATGACACTATAATCTACTGGCAAACCAACTCTGCGTCCTTCTACTTTAAACTCAGCACCCTTATCTTTGGCACACTGATTAATATGCTCTATTGCCAGATAACTCAGGCACTTAAAAATGAAATGCCTGTGGAAACGTTGTAGTTTGGTCTAGGTGTAATCTGATGCACTGTTTCTGTTACAGACAAAGTAGTAACTCCTGCTACCTTTTGATAAATTAGAGGTCATATTTCCTCTCAGATTTCTCCAGTAGTCCAATGACACCTCCTACCTGTATTTTCTACATTGTCCAATTTAGCTTCCAAAGTCTGAAAAGAAATCTGGTGGCCTGAAATCACAGTCTCACTAAATCATTCTGCTACCACAACAAAATGTTCTGTCACTGGACTTTTCATATATATATGTTTTTGTTCAAAGATGCGAATGTTGACCTTATGTTTGGTTTGACCCACATACCAAGCAGGAACCTGCAATCACATCTGACAATATATACCACCCCATCAATTCACAACTAAACTTATTATTAGAAATAAACTGTCTCCCATTTATTTTGGTACCAGCGATGTTTTTGACTATGGGACTCATTTTTCAATGTCTATAAGCAAACATACCCCTTAACTTTGATGTTTGAACTTGTCACCTATTACCCCATTTTAAAATTTCCTTTAAATTACAATGTCTACTATAGGAAAAAATGACAAATATGGGGAAAGGTTTACCTACAACTTCATCTTTCGGGCTAAATACTATTAGTCCCTAATAGTATTAACTTTTTTATCTGAGGTGTTCTACTGTCTATATGCAGATGACCTGAAATTGGGTAAACTGATTACATATGTTACAGATAGGGCATATGTGCAAAAGAACTTGACTAAATTGACAACTGAGGCACAGGAGAATAATATGCTGATAAATACATCAAAATCTAAGCATATGAGATTTGGAAGACATAAATTGAAGGGTGAATATTTAATACAGCACACAGTGATTGAAACTGTAGACTCATTTAAGAACCTGGATATATGGGTACAGCCAGCTATGAGTTTTTCTAATCATATCAGCCAGTTGTTTAATGATAGTTATATAACTATAAAGATGTGTAAAAAAATATTTATAAAGTCAAGAAATCAGAAATGATGAATTCATTGTTTGTTAGTTACATTAGACCCAAACACAATTATAGAACAGAAATATGGAAACCTTATAAGAAAACAACCATGAGTAAACTAGAAAGGGTACAGTGGAAATATACCAAGGGCACCCATGGATGTGAAAATTTAAGTCATTATGAAAGACTAAAATATCTGAACTTGTACAGTGTCTTTTACAGATATCTAAGAGGAGATCTTATTCAGGTTTATAGGACATTTAGAGACAACTACCTCTGGGAATGTTTGGGGTTATCAAACATAGCAGAAAATCATCAAACAACCTATGTAGAAGAGTCTATCGGAATGAGAAGTGTACTAATTGGCTCTCTGACAGAGTAGCTGATGCATGGAACAGACTACCAAATTACATTAAAGCAAGTACTAGTTTAGATATTTTTAAGAACAGCCTGGACACATTATGGGAATAAGTGCTTTGGTATATTGGCAATCTAGAAGGGCATTAATGCCCATGCTTGAAATATTTGTATGTATATATGTATGTATGAAAAGATAATAATATTGCTGATCTCACTCACTAGTTTTGTTCAGTCTGTCCCTTTAAACAGGGGAGATGTTGTGAGAGTTGCCAGTTACAAATGTTACTTCTCTGCACAGGGCAGGCTTAAAGACAGAATCACAGACATTCAGGCTAGTGCACCTAAGAACACTGTTATAGAAAGTATAGAGATGATCTCTAAACATAAACTTGGGGGATTTTTAAGACTGAGTGAGTTAATGTACTCTAAACAGTTTGGATTAATTGAGGGCCTATTTCCAGTTCATCTCATCCAGCACTATGATTAGATCATAAGAGACTGGATGTGGGAATGTAATTTGTCTCCTTGCTGAACAAAAGACTAGACTAGGTTGTCCAAAGAGTGAGTTATGTGATTTTTCTCTATGATAATTTATCGAGGCAGCATATTAATGGGCAATACAAAGGTGGGGGAGGTAACTTTAGAAGGGTGGAACAGACATTGGTGATAATATAAATATGCTGAATGTGGTGAAAGGTGGCAGCTGGGTTTCAGTGCTGAAAAGTGTGGAGTCATGTACTTTGACATTTCAAACCTCAAGAAGACCTACCTGCTAAGACGGAAGGTTCTAGACAGAGTGAAGGAAAAGGAAGACCTACAGGAAATAATCAGGTTTAAATTAAACCATCCCCGGGATTCAGCAAATGTCCGTGGAGGAATAGCTTATTCCTGCATGGAAGGGACCATTCCCGTACAGCACGGCAGCGTGCCATGCATATTCATGAAGGCGCACTGATGTGCTGTAATATGGCCACAGTTCTGTGTATGAGTGCAGGGGGTGTGTCTGAGAGCAGTGCTCTCACAATACCCACGCCCCTTGCACACCAGAATTGACATACGGCAATTTAAATAGAGCAATA
Source organism: Protopterus annectens (assembly GCF_019279795.1). Classification (NCBI taxonomy): domain Eukaryota; kingdom Metazoa; phylum Chordata; order Ceratodontiformes; family Protopteridae; genus Protopterus; species Protopterus annectens. The sequence continues at coordinate 275,445,457 of NC_056741.1, forward strand.
TTGCTCATTACACCTCCCAACCTGTCAGGGTAAGAAATCTGAACAAAGCCATAAGGGACAGTTGTCCCTACCATACCGCTCAACCTCTCAGAGTAAGAAATCTGGACAAAGCCATAAATAAAAGTGGGGCAAAGGCCCAAAAATAGGGGTATTTTGTAAATATTGCTATTACAGGCTTAGAAATAACAGGATAGAATAACAGGATTTGTATTATCATGAATTTTCTGAAGGGTCTGAAGTCTAAAACTCAAACGTCTGTCATTATTTTCTAACTTTAATCTTTAATGATTTGCCAGTAATTTTCTAGAAAACCACAATTTTATTAAAACGGGCCAAAAACGTGAGGCAAAAATCTGGACATTCTGCAAAAATCTGTACAGTTGAATTATGGTCCTTACAAGCTGAGAAAGTTGATATAATAACAGGTTTAGCATTAGCATGAATTTTCGGAAGGGTGTGAAGACTCAAATGCACACCTCCCAACCCGTCAAGGTAAGAAATCTGGACAAAGCCATAAGGGACAATTGTCCCCGTACAAACCGAGAAAGTTGATAGAATAACAGGTTTAGCATTAGCATGGATATTCTAAAGGGTACGAAGTAAAAAACGTAACAAATACTTTTTTTTAACATGTGCAATAAAGTTTAAGTGTAGCTGCGTGGGTGTGTCCATTGCTTAGCTATGCTTAGCCCAGCCAAAATGGCATGATAAGTTAAATAGCAATAGACATCCAACATAAGCATTAGTGTAAACGTTAGAGAGTATTCCTTGCATGTAGTTATTCATGGTTTGAGCCTCACCAAAGCCATTTCCATTTTGCATGTGTAATCATTACAATTTTAATTTATTTGTATATTTATGTAGGAAGTAACTTATATTTCTCAACCAGAGTAGTGTATTAGGGCCAGATGTGAGATGTCAGTGTAATAAAGTAGTGAAGCCCCCATATAAACACAAGTACCCCATACGGTATAGTCACACAAGAATAAATGTAATGAAAGCACATTGGGCGATGTCAGGGAAGGTAAACAAATTTATAATATGTAATGAATGATGAATCAATCCCATACAGGTAGTAGTCCAATAAAATAAAACATAAGCAATGCTAAGCATTGCACAGCTATGCTGATTGGGTGTAAGCATTGTGCAAATATGAATGCTAAGCAATGAGTAGCCCAGCTAAGTGCATTTGCCCATTGGTAAGCAGTGCTAAACCTGCCCCTTTAAGCACTGCCAACCTTAGCTAAGCAGGTTTGCCCATAGCTTAGCTTAGCTCAGCATATTCAAAACTATCCAATCATGGCAAAGGGTTTGAAATTGGCTGTATTTAAACCTCGCAGGTGGGAATACAGCTCGTAACCAGTTGTAGCTCCCCACTTTAGGCAGTATGGCAGGTGTTGGAATGGGCATGCATTTTTGGGTGCAGCGCTGGAGCATACAGGAGTCCAAGGTCATGGTAGGACACCTGGTAAAAAAACATGATGTGAGACTGCTGCAGGACCAATACCTTGGCTCCCAATACAAAGCGGAAGCCTGGTAAAGTCTCACCCGTGATCTCACCATTGTCACTGATATCCCTCAGACCGGTGAGCAGGTCTGGCACCACTATGCCGACTTGAAACAGAGGAAGAGGGAGCTCTTGGAAGAGTGGATCCAAGAAGCAAGACAGAGGGGTGATGTCCCAGCAGTGTGTAAGTATTCATAGCAATAACTGTTTACCAAATTCCAGCTTGTGTATGTGATGGATAGGTATGCCTAACTTTTTCTCTATTTTCATTACAGCTCCAGCTGAGTGGGCTGCGAACCAGGAAGCCCATGCCAGTAGATAGCAAAGGCTGCGTTGCAAGGCTGTTGAGTAAAAATCCTGCTTGTAGTAGTCATACCAAAATAAATATAAAGGAGTAGAATGTTACCTGGCAGTATTAAAAATGTGTATAGTTTGTACTGAATAAACCAGACAATATGACAGTAATAGTCCCATATAGGTCATATTTAAATAAAACTGTAACTGCCTAGCAATAAAGTTCTAAATCCTGGACTGGTTGTGTTTACGCTGGTACTGTATGGCATGAAATGTTGCACTCACCAAGATCTGATATCTGAATAGTAATGTTGTGTTAACCACTTTTTCCACACTGTGCAATATCAAAAATATGTCTAGGAATGTCTGTATAAGAATGTTGTAATTACAAGGTCAGATTGTACAAACAAGAAAGAATTAGACAGAAAACATTAAAATAAGAGACAGCTGTTTCTCAATAGCTCACTCTGATGAAACACAAATTGTATTTTAGCAGACACAGCCATGGTTCGAATCCTGGGAGTGGTAGTAAGCTGTATGCATAATTTCTACTAGGACTTTGTGGATATGTGTAGAAACAGTCAGGTAGTGTTAACAACCATTCCCTCCACAGGTCTTCCAAATAAGATAACTGTAACTGCCTGGCAATAAAGTTCTAAATCCTGGACTGGTTGTGTTTACTCTGGTATTGTATGGCTTGAAATGTTGCATTCACCAAGATCTGATATCTGAATAGTAATGTTGTGTTAACCACTGTTTCGCACACTGTGCTACATAAAAACATGTCTAGGAATGTCTGTTTAAGAATGCTATAATTACAAGGTCCGAGTGTACAACCAAGAGAGACTTGGACAGAAAACACTGAAAAAAGTGACAGCAGTTTCTCAATAGCTCACTCTGATGAAACACAAATTGTATTTTTAGCAGACACAGCCGTGGTTTGAATCCCGGGAGTAGTAGTAAGCTGTATGCATAACTTCAACTAGGATTTTGTGAATATATGTAGAAACAGTCACTTAGTGTTAACAACCATTCCCCCCACAGGTCTTCCACGTAAGAGAAGTAGAAAGTGACTATAAGAAGGTTGAATTATACACTGTGTACAGACATACCACTGCCCAAACCAAGGCCATAGGTTATTTAATAATACCTGTAAAGTAATGATTAGAGCAATGATCATTAAAGTTGGGAGTACTGCAAGGATATACAAGTTGTTAATTGACATCTCTCCCACCTCTCACCATATCTGCAACAATAATCTAAACACACAAATCAATGGGTATGTTTTACACCAAACCTACTGTTGGGACATGTGTTCTATTGTTCAACAAATATTGAAATGTGTTTCTATTAATGTTCCATGCTGAAATACTATCATTGGTGGCCTGTTGCTATCAATGTAGCCTGCATGCCATTGTAATGGCCACTGTGGTTCCATATATGCATGTGTTCTGTTTGCTATGCAACTGTTCCAAATCTGTTGTTTTGGGTTAATGGGAATATCTATGCATGCTGTTATAACTAATCCTGGATTGTGTTAACTATTACTAACCCACATATGTTCTAAAACTGCAACACCACAGCACATGTGGGAAGTCCGGTCCCAGCGGACCCACCTCTCCCACCTCATCTGGCCTTGGCACCGGGCCCCAGTATGTCTGGGACCCACCCCAGGACCTCCTCATCCACTGGTCCTGCACCACCTTTGGGTGGAACTGCCTCAGGGGATGGGGCTCGTCCTCACCCAGGCATGGGCA
>NC_056741.1:275451514-275479014 GCF_019279795.1 Protopterus annectens
CTCCCCCATAAAATGTCTTACAAGGGCATATAACAGCGTTCTCTATACACTGACCTCTTGACTGTGCTGGGTCACACATGTCCTGATTGTTGCATCGCCATGACACTGATATATGTACTACAGTATGCATGATTATCAGATAGTAATCAGAGAAGTTTACAACTGTGTTATGAGCCACTGGCCATGCCTACCACTAACAGCTATATCAACACCCATATACACTGAATAGCCAAAGTGTACACACCCCTGTTGGAATACCAGGTTTGTGTGCTATATGCCAATGAGACCAGAGAACATCATTTCAAAATGTTCCTCACCTCAAATGTGACCCATAACCTGTACAATTCTATTGAAAAAGAAACAAATCTGTTTAAAGGAAGGTGAGCAACCATTGCCAAGTGGAATGTGTCATGATGTTAAGAGTACAAACCAAGACAAATGGATGCTGTAATCATCTCAGCAGGTGTTTACACAACATATCATTTTAAGGGTGTGCACACACATTCAACTGGCTTACTGTAATGAGTATTATTTCCCATATGTTTTCAATTGGAATGAGCAGGCTATAGGTTACATTACAGGTGGGGATTGTGTTGAAATAAGCATTTGTGGGGTCATGTTTCAATCGCACATTGTAACAAGGGAGTGTACACTTTATATACACTGTAGCCAAATGGAATCAGCAGTACCTCACCTGTACACCCAGCCTCCACCAACGATAGAGTAATCCCCCTTTGTGGACAGCAGCAATACACAAAGCACATAATAGGTTGCTATAGTGGCTGTACAGGGACACATAGGTGCAGACCTATTGCAGAACATATTATTCAGATGCAGAGCCCAGAATCTGCAGGAGAGGACCACCCTGTGAAACAACTTCATCCACAGGATAAATTATGTCAGCCTGCACAGCCAAAATTATGAGCAGGTGCGGCATCGTTGCACTGACCTCATCCGCCATGCCCATCAGCAGGCTGCTGTCGTTGCAAGGGAATAGCTAGCCACAGGTGTGGGTCAAGCCATCCTGCCCCCACTGACACACGCTGAGGAGCTTGTCACCAGCCTTGGGGCACCTGCCCACCAGACAAGCCATGAAGTGTAAGACAGCATTGTGGAGGTGGGTACCACCCACACAGTGGATGAGGATTGTGCAGGTAAGGCCCCAGTGCACATCACTCGAACACTGTTGCTTAGCCATCTTTATCTGTAAAGTATCTAAATGCATATGTCAGATAAGATAGTATGGTGCTGGAGTGTAGTAATGCACATATGCATAATCCTTAATATTGTGGTTTATACTGTTGATGTGCTGAAATGCTGCTTCCACCCTGTACCAATGCCACAGGTGTTTCTACTGACATTACTTCTCTTCCACAACTATTTAGGTCCCTCTGGTATACAACTAGGACAGCAGCCTGCAGCTGGTGAGTATGGTGTTGTTTTGTTCAGGTTTGCTAATACACCGGCCATGTTAAGGCCATGCTGTTTGCCATGCACACATTTAACACACCTACACATTATGCATACTGTACATGTTCATTGTTGTTGTTATTAACTGCACTGCATCACAGTGGTCACCATGGTGGCATATCTGTAGGGTATGTAAGATTCCTGCAGTATACCTCAAAATCTGTCATTGCAAGATGTGTGGGCAGAGATAAAATGGTGGGGCAAATGGTGTACAGTAGGGACATGTATGAAACATTACCGTGGATACAACAGTGGATACACCACTATTACAATGGCAACTATTCCTAAAAGATACAATGGCAGAATACAATAACAAATTCCACACCTTTACAACATGTAATGTGGTCCTAACATAATCAATGAATGTGTAATATTGAATCCCATGTTAGGACAAGAAATATGGGGTATACAAACCTTAGAAAACACTGGAAGCATATGTGTGCACACACTCCAAATGACATATTGTGGAGGGAGCTTGTCATGTACCGATAGTATTCACTCTTCGTGAGTACACATCTGCCATTGAGTACAGGGCCACAATGTCACACCAAGTAATGGTCTGCTGTCCAAGCTGTATGTCCATGACATTTGCCCAGTTGCTTACAACAGAGGCAGTCATAGCTTTCACACATTTTACAAAGCATGAAATGTATCCCATATCTGAAAGGTAGGAGTCAGGAGTGGGAAAAGTAACCTTACCTCACCTTTGCATATACCATGGCAAACAGTGCAGACAGTGATCTAGAGGTGTATTAAATATGGGACAACAGTTATGTAGAAAATAAACAGATGCCCATCCAAAACAGATGACAAAACATGTTGCAAACAGGTCATGGAGGCTGGCCAGAGACATGTAGCAACACTGATGGAGTTGCAGGAATATCTAGCAAGTACTGCCTGTGTTGTACCTGTGTCAAGAATCGGGCAGGATTCTGCATAAATGTGGCCTATGGGTTAGGGTAATCAGACGGAAGATTTGTCACACGTGAAACATCATCCACGGATCTGTACAGGTAGCATAAGCATAACATCAAGTCTCCCAAAGGCATGTGTTGCAATATGTAATGTTGTCATGAGACCAAGGCTCAAACTTACAGACAGTATTCATAAAGATATGTGTGGTACACAAGCAACACCTCACTCCACCTCAGGACCACCATCCCCAACTTTTAGCTTACTGGTGCCAGTGTACACCTTTAGGGTTACTGTTCATTAGCTGGGACTAGGCTGGTAGACATGGTGGGTGGAATTTGGAACACTGCAAAATAACACTCATGTGGCCCATAGTTGTCATGCATCTGCAGTAAAGCTGAGGATGGGGAGGTGTGTCAGCTTCAAACACAACAATGAACTGAAGCATACATACAAAGATAGCTAAGAATGGCTGTATCTGAACTCAGTCAAGGTTATGAATTGTGCCAGACATAACCCACACTCTACAGCAAAAGTGAAGTCACTGTGTGACCTCCAAGGGATGTGCACATGAGCTGACCTTGCAGTCTGGCACAGTTGGGGGACCTTTGTAGGTCAGACAGACCAAATAATGCCAAGTAAAGATGAACCATGCTAGTATACCCCTTCCAGGAATAGTGACTGCTGTTGGTCACTTAATAGGTGCTTCAACATACCATTGTTTAAGGGTCTGCACACTTATGCAACCCAAATATTGTATGCATCTCATTCAGCATCTCCACGACTAACACATTTGTTTGATACTGCATTGGATTGCACAGGTCATATGTCACATATCAGGTGTGTGTAATGTTATCAGATGCAGTATTGTGGCCCCATTGCATATCATAGAAGGGGCTGGCATGCCAACAGGCGTGTGTCCACTCATATCCACATGAAGCTTTGAAGGTTGTCAGTGTAACTGGATTTTATTGCACATACATGCACTGATGATGATGAGATCTGCAAATCAAAGGTCAGGCATAAATTATTGACATCAGACCTCATATCATCCCAGTTATGTGTCAGACAAACACATAGGAGCTGTGAGCAACAGAGCAAACATAACTGCCAGACATCTACACATTCAGCAATGGTCTGTACACTTGTGAGTTATGGTGCACAGTACATGCCAGTGTGCCGTACAGGTGCACAGCAATAATGTGTACATGAGTGCAGCGTGTGGGGGAAAGGGCATCACCTACTAACACAACTCATGCATCACAGAGATGTATATTGTTGGTGACGAGGATTATGAATGTCTGCAGTGCATGCTGTTGAGTACCATATGTCATGCATGTTAACTGTCGGGTAATGAAAGGTCTGTGTAATATCTTTGTGCCACATCACCTGTGTGTGTGTGTGTGTGTGTGTGTGTGTGTGTGTGTGTGTGTGTGTGTGTGTGTGTGTGTGTGTGTGTGTGTGTGTGTGTGTAGAAGTAAATCATAATGTACAGGTCTTAATTTAGATGTCTTGTATGCCCCTCACAGGTGCGAGGTGGGTCAGGGTCCCTCCTGCAGGCAAACTGATGTTAGTGTCCATACAGACTCTGACAATGATGATAGGCATAGTGAGGCAGAGGCAGGGTTGTCAGGGGCTGCATCTGTGCCATTGGTTGGCATCCCACTTTTATCCACCCCATCCCCGCACACAGTCACAGTGCCCACACATACCTCATCACCAGTGGCCATAGATGAGGGACAGTCTGCAGGTGGTGTGATAGGACAGGAACATGTGGTGAGTATGGCAAGTGTGTCTGTACACAGCAGCCATATCCGGATGACTGGTGGTGTCCCACACAGGCAGATGGACAGGGGTGCTTGCAGGAGGGCTGCTGGCCATCATGCCCCTGGCAGAAGTGCCACAGCAGGTTTCACCAGATGTATGTTTTGGCCCATCATGGAGGCACAGGCATGTATGTAACATTACACCAGAGATGGTCTGAGGCTCCTGTGGGCTACTCTTCCTGCTGTACGTGACTACATCCATGATCATGCAGATGCCCACCGTTATTTTGCAGGGGTCATGGATACACAGACGGTTGAGTGAGATGGTGGGAATCTTCAACAGTGTGGTGTCTGTGGTAGAGCATGTGATGGGAGTAGGGCATCAGCCATGTGGACATAGGTCAGCAACACAAGCAGGTAGAGGTCTACACGGACATGCAACATCTCTCTCATGTTCCTGTAGTGGCAGTACCAGCACCATTACTACAGGGGGGTGGTGTCCACACCACAATGCAGCAGGTCACGTGCACATAGTCCTGGCTGGTCCCAACAGGGATGCAGATCCAGCAGACAAATGTCATCATCAGGGGAGAGTACATAACTTGGCTTCTGCCTGATGGTGCCCATGCAACCCCTGGCAAGTGCAGTTCCCATGAAAGTGGCCAGACAGGTGAACTATACACCCTGCCAAATACGGTACACAGCTGTCCAACATACACCTGTATAGGGCAGCCACATAGCAGAACTATGTGAATCCATACACACACACACACATCACCACCATAGCTAGGGCACCTCCATACCTACACACACCATGTCTGCACAGGCCATTTAATGAACAAACCCATAATCCACATGCATGATGTCAACCAAATGGCTCAGCCTAGGCATCTAGCATACCCACACCACACCCTGTGCATATGATGATACTTGTGCCACATCCCTGTCATCCATACCATTGATGCAGGGACATGCTAATACGGTTCTGATGCACAGGGTGTATGTACAACAGTTTAGTAATGTAATGCTGTTTAAAGTGTTGTCAGCTGGAATGTTTCATGCTTGCACAACAGGGTGTGTAGCTGTCCAGCCATGATGCATTATTGCTGTTATTAAGACTGACTGAATGTGGTCTCCATAATGTATTCTGTTTGTGTTCTAGGTGTTTGTGTGTCAGGAGGATGTTGGTCTGCTGTCCTTTCCTACAAGGGATGTGGCACTGTGGTAACATATTGACTGTGTCATATCCTGGATACAGCTGAACACAAGTGACAGGTCTGTAGAACAGTTATTGCATGTGCCACATTGCTGATAGGTCTGAGGGGTGTACACAGGTGAGTGCATGGTGGCTGACGTAAGCAGCTCTTCTACAGTGGACAATAGTAACTGTACTGAGTGGCACACACCAAATGTTTGTGAATAACACACAGCCTTTTGTGTTGATGCAATACACAGAGAATACTGTTCACATGGATGCACTTCATTGTGCAGAGAACTTGTGTTGGCATTTGTAATTCCACCAAGACCAAATTGCCAAAACATCACATCAGTAAATAATCAGGCCACCAAATGTAATTTCATTGGAAATTATACTGGCAGGGTATATGTCCTTTTCCCCAAAGTACTGCAATCCTGAAGTTAGTATACATAGTTGTGCTGGTGTGGGGGGCACAGCCCCCCACATTGGTGGGTGTGGGGTGGCATAGAACCACACATAGTGTGATTAACAACTAATTAACCTCTTAACATAAACTGGACAGTATAACACCACACATAGTGTGATTAACAACTACTTAACCTCTTAACATAAAATGGACAGTATAACACCACACTAAGTGGGGGGATATGCACACTACCCCCAATGTAGGTGGCTGTACCCACAACAACCACACCCAACTATGTATACCAACTCCAGTATTGCTGTACAGCTGTACAGTGGGGAAAAAGGCATTTACACATCTACTACTATTTCTAATGTAATGATTTTCCACAAGATGATTGCTTTACAATTTTACAGTTTGCCAGTTAGTTCTCGGACAGATAATCTCCTGGGAAATATATTTTCTGCAAACTGAAGTAGATCCCTTCACATACACCCACACATACTTGGCAATGCTGAGATTAGAACCGCTACATAGGTACTTATTGCTACTAATGTGTTTGGCCTTAATTGCACACACCACAGAGCTTGTAGAGTGAGGTATGTCCCAAGCTTCATGTAAAATGAACATCACCAGACCTTGTATAGTATGGTAATGGGGGATGTACTCTGTGTTAATAGAAATACATAGTATAATATGTTGTCATATACACACTGACAAACACATACAGTCATAGACACATTTGACAGACCTGGATTTAGCAGTGCCGACTACCTTGTCAGTGAGTCCACACTGTTACAAAGTTTTTGACCCTAGCGCATGCATCATTGGGCTGAAGAGTGTCATCAGTTACCTGTATGGTTTATGGTCATGGCAGACCTCATACAGTGGACCTTGGGACATGTACTGCGGGTACTATGGTGTAAAGACAGTATATCTAGCACCCCCACCCCATATTGGATATTGTACTCACTGAAACCCATGATAATGCTCTGACATACCCACAATCACACATTGACCAGGACTGCAGTACAAATCCTTGTCTATCTAATTATTGCTACTACGGGGATATGCATTTATTGCACACACCACAGGGATAGTAGGGTGAGGGTTTTTTCATGGCTCTCCTAATGTCAGCAACATCACCATCCCTTATAATGTATGGCAAGGTTTATTGTATTTGGAGGATGTGGCCTCGGAATGCTGTCTCCTACAAATATGCACACTCACACACAATTGCACGCACATACACATGCATATAGTCACATTTGCCAGGACTCAGAGGGTAACCCATGCTTATCTACCCATTTGTAGAACACACAAACACTGTTATACCCAGTAATGCACACAAACACATTTGTCAGTACTAGGGTCCATAGGTGCAGGTGTTCTTAGGTGTGCACCAGGCTCATGTCCATGGAGAGATGAGATGAGTAGGGCATGTGTGTACACTGGTATCATGGCACCTGATATTTGGCAGCAGGCCATCTATCAACTGATGACACTTGAGTGATCCCCAGGGAGACAGTTATATTCAACATCCACTCATCTGGTTTTCTCTTGAAGAGGGCCAGTGAGGTGCTCCAATTGACATGTATGCAATACATACTGCATAACATGGCCAGAGTCTGGGTTAGTGACCTGTACCCAACCACGTTCTGTTGACTGTGGTAGTCTGGTTGAGGTATTCATGGCATGTGGTGCATATAGACTGGGGTTTTCTAGCTGTGGCATTCATAACACAGCTGGGCAGACATGTCAGTCTCAGTCAATCAGAGATTACCTATAAGCAACCAAGATGAATACCTGACATCTGCACATCTGTACAGAGGACAGACAGAAAGTAGATAGGCAACAGATTATGCATTAGGATGAATGTTTTGACAGACAGACGTCTGAGACTGATAGTTATGCCATTACTACATTACAGCAGTCCTCAAAGATATGTCCATAAAAACATGGTAGTCTTCAGTTACTATCAACATAGCAGATCAATATCCACTAGGAGATACATAAACGCATACAGCTCAAATACCAAGAACACGACAGTTAGTACTCAGAATCCAGCTTTGCATGCAGGGGTGTATGGTTCCAGTACTACAACCTGCAATCTACTCTTATTTGGAAAAGCACTGTTAAAAAGTAGTAACGTAATTATACCATACATGCAAGTGTGACTGCAAACAACCGGGGATGCTACCCAAGTATGTAACACATACACAGAGAAAGGATTGTGGTACTATGGGTCTACCTGAAAACCACAAAATCACAGATCGTCGACAAAGAGAACACCGACACCTGAAAATCAACAATGGAGAAGACCGACAGTTGAGAATCCCAATGCTGAGAACACCGACATGTTAAGGTAAGTGTGCGATAGGGACGGATGTTAGGGTCAGGGTGTGGGTAAGGTAAGTGTGTGATAGTGACAGACGTTAGGGTAGGGTGTGGGTCAGGTAAGTGTACAATAGTGACAGAGTTTAGGTTTAGGGGCAGGTTAAGTGAGTTAGGGTTAGGGTGTGGGTAAGGTAAGTGTGCAATAGTGATGGGCCTTAGGGTTAGGGTTTGGGTTAAGGTTAGTGCATAGATAGTTGTGTATGTAAGGTTTAGTGTAGGTTTGTAAGGTTTTTGGTGTGCTTGTGTTGTGTGTGTGTTTTTCGGGAAAGGTATTTGTTTTGTTGATTGTCGGGATTTTGGTTTGTCGGGCATGTGAAGTTTCATGTTTTTTAACTTTTTGTTTAGTTTCTTTCATGTTAGTTATTTTGTTGTCGGTGTTTTGGCGTGTCAGAGTTATCAGGTAGACCCGGTATTACACATGTATACTCAGGTGCCCCATACGGTTTACTCACACCCCGTGCTACTATAAAGACAGCACACAGAAGCATGTTATGTAAATGGAATTAAGTACAGTTATTACCCTGCTATTTGATCAGACTGGAATGTGATCATTGGTTACCAGGGCTGGGCAATGCATAGCAGGTGTAAGCAATGCTTAAATGTAAATGCTAAGTGGATTTGTGCACTGGTAAGCGAAGCCTACGCATATTTGTTTAACCGTAAGTTAGCAGCGCTTAGCTTCTTGAAACCCGTGCAAACCCACTTAAAGCTGCTTTAAATCGCCTTAATCACCCTGCCTCCATCAGCCCTTGTTCTGCCCAGCAACAAAATGAAAAGCATATGCAGGTCTTGAACCCAGGACCCTGTACACTATAGTCACAGCATTTAACCACTAAGCCATCTGAGCTGTGAAGAGGTCTGTTGCTTTTTCAAATATATCATTCAGTATACATATTAAATAGTAGTGAACAAGTGCTTTGACTACTACACTTGTTTAGTACTTGTAAGTGAAAATAGTGTTGAATCAGTCATGTTCTTATATGTAAATATACACATATCAGACTAATATGGTGGGATACATCTGAGAAGGTATACACAACAATCATGTTTACACATAAAAGGCCATATATATATATATATATATATATATATATATATATATATATATATATATATATATATACACACACACACAAGTATATATATATATATACATATACATACACACACACACACACACACACACACACACACACACATATATATATATATATATACACATATACACACACACACACATATATATATATATATATATATATATATATATACACACACATACATACACACACACACACACATATATATATATATATATATATATATATATATATATAAACATATGCCCATGACATGTAGTGGAGGCATACCTCACCACCATAACTCTCAACCTCTTAGTGCAAGGGAACTTAATCTATGTATTACAGTTATAAATGTAGAATGTTGCTACAGTGACAGGGGTTGTGTCAACATACATGTTGTGAAGGAAGGCTCTTCTGAAACTGACATGTACGCCATCAGTTACTGACAGACATCATAAAATCATTACAGTGAAGTACCATACAAATCACAGTAATGATCCTGTGGAATACAGAAGAAATATGAGCAATAAATATGGAAAGTCTGAAACAATCTGGTCAGTCAGGATGTATACACAGAACTCCTTAGTGCAAGAAATGTGGAACAAGCCTGACAAAGGGGATGTTTAAAGCCATGAAAATGGGGATATATCACAAATACTGGAGTAGATAAGCTCCCACAGTTGATGTATTCACACCCTCCTGTATGTCCTAACACATATTAACTGGAGGAGCAGAGGTCCCAAGCTCACATACTTCCCACTAGTTAGTGGCATACATCTTCACAGCAGCAAACTGCTTTGTCAGAAATACACAACACGTATGGTGGCCAGGCAACAGTACATCTGACAAATATCTGGACATAACATCACACTAGGGTAAATACAGTGAGCTGCTAGGCATGTCACCAAGCACTGTCTACACTACAGGCAGACTGCCACAACACTAACCCAGTTTACCTATGTGGGAATACACATATAATTGCAAATATAGCAGGCACTACAGGCATGTAACAGCACGGAGTAATAGACACCAGTGTGAAAGTGCATACCCACAACCAATCTCAACACAGTCACAGTCACATAATGGTAAGCCTAAGTAATAGTACAGTATATTGACTGTGTGAACAAAAGCCATCATCGTGTTTGCCACTCACACACTAACCCTACATATACTGGCCCAATTCACAGTGTAGTCTGATGCCTGACTGTGGTATGGGACATGTCTCAGTCTCGTCCTACAAACATATAGGCTGATAGGGTATCAGAAAATGGAGCAGCATTTAAGTCACATAGAACAGGATCAAGAACACTGACATCTACCCCAGTCTGTACACAGGCCAAATAACATATTCACAATACACTGCTACATAATACAGATACTCTGTCAACAATCACCATAAGTACACAAACCTCACTACTGTACAGACTACAACAGAATGTCCAGGTTTTGCCCTCAAATATTAGGCCTCCTATACATTACATGTGTGGCAGTCTGATATATCACTGGCTTGATATCAGGAATTACGTCAGTAAATAATGATTTACTGTACATATCCACCTTTTACTGCATGACATATGAACAAAGGGTGACAGACTTGGGGGACAGAGGCACAAACACAGGGCCAATATTGACATATTGCAGTTATAAACTGAGAACATTGCTGGTGTAACAGGGTTTGTTGTGGCATATCTCATCTGAGGGATATGAAGTCAGTAACACACATGGATGTTACCATTTACTGACTACAATCATCAGAGTATGCTACTGCATTTATAAAGACAGAAAACGAGAGAGTAACACACCAAATATAAGACTCCAAACTCTGGCCAGTCTACAGATAGCCCTACAGGTGATAGTTTTCTCAACCACATTACAGTGTCATTCATGCCAGACTTTAAATCATGCAGAACAGCCATATCCACACAAACCCTGTTAAACCAACATTACTTCAAATGTAGAACATGTCTGGAACATCCCCCTCAAGTTTGTTGGCCTGTCTCCACACAGTTTGTTGTAAGAGGTATTTCCAACTACCTTCTGTGATGCTGTTTGTCAGACACCCACATGAAGTCCTGCTCACAGTGAAGGAAAAGTGCCAACACCCACTTGCAGTGCTTAGTTATAGGAGTGTCTTTCCACTCAATTGGCTTATAGGAATGATACCACAGCTGTTCCACATGCAATTAGCAAGTGGGGGACTCCAATTCATGCACAGGCCATCAGCTGATCATGAGTATTATCCACCAAAGTCAAGCTGCTGCCTATGCAAGCCAGATGCATTTTTCCACATCTAACAGAGAGGGAGAGAGAGAGAGCTAGAGAGAAAGAAAGAAAGAAAGAAAGAAAGAAAGAAAGAAAGGAAGAGAGAAAGAGCCAAGATTGTCTTCCGTGGGTGGAGAGAGGTCTCTGGGTATTATAATGGTTGCCTATATATACATTTATGGCTGCAAATTGTCTACAACAGCGTCTACAGTGTTTGACAACTGTTGGCCTTGTAATGTGGCATTGGGACATATGGGTCCTCAATATGAACATGTAGCAAAACCCACCCTGCAATGGATCCTGTTATTACACAATCACCCCAACACCCACACAGGATACTGATGACACACACACTTGCCAGTACTGAGTTTCAAACCCTTACCTAGCTATGTATTGCTACTACAGTGTTACTCATTTATCGCACGTGCCACAGAGCTTATATGTTGTAGAATTGTCCAAAGGTATCTTTGAAGGTGAGTGAGTTCAGCAGCAGTGCTAAAGGAGGTGTATGGGAAGTGTAGTAAGTGTAAATGTCCACAAAATCAGGTGTTATCAAAGACACACACACTCTCATTCACAAACATACACGTTTTCACATTTGCCAAGACCAGGATTAGAACTCCTATTTAACTGGTTTGCTGCACTATGGTATTACGCAGTTATCACAAGTGCCATGGAGCTTATATGTTGGAGAGTTGTCCAAAGGTATCTTTGCAGGTGAGTGACATCAGCAGCAGTGCTACAGGAGAGGTATGGGAAGTGTAGTAAGTGTGAATATCCACAAAATCAGGTGCCATCAAAGATACACACACTCATACACATTTTTACAGTTACCAGGACCAGAATTAGAACTCCTATCTAACTAGTTTGCTACACTAGGGTACTCTGCAGTTATCACAAGTGCCTCAGAGCTTATATGTTGGAGAGCTATCCAAAGGTATCTTTGAAGGTGAGTGACATCAGCAGCAGTGCTAAAGGAGGGGTAAGAGAAGTGTAGTAAGTGTGAATGTCTACAAAATCAGGTGTCAACAAAGACACACACACACTCTCACACACAAACACACACATTTTCACAGTTGCCAGGACCAGGAGTAGAGCTCCTACCTAACTAGTTTGCTACACTATAGTATTAGACAGTTACTGCACGTGCCACAGAGCTTATGGGCTGAGATTTTGCCAATGGGTTATTTCAAGGTGACCGACATCCGCATGAGTGCTAAAGTAGGGAAATGGGAGGAGTAGTGAGTGTGAATGGCCTCAAAATCATTCTTTTCCAAACACACACACACACACACACACACACACACACACACACAGTTTAATAGTTGCCATGTTTGGGATTAGAACTGCTAACTAACTAGTTTGTTATACTACAGTATTACACAGTTATTGCAAGCACCACAGAGCTTATAGGGCTGAGATTTGCCCAAAGGGTGATTTCAAGGTGACTGACATCAGCAGGAGTGCTAACATGGGCAATGGGAAGTGCAGTGTGTTTGAATGGACCATAAATCATTCCTCTGGAAACAAACACACACACACACACACACACACACACACACACACACTCACTTACACACAACTTCACATTTGACAGGACTGTTTACAAATGCTACATGAATACCTATTTGTACTATCGTGTTACACGGTTATCACAAGCACCACAGACACTATAGGGCTGAGGGCTACCAAAAGGAATGTCTACAGTGATTGACATCAGCACATCATGTGATATAGGCCAATTGGATGTGTAGTGGGTGTGACAGGCCTCACAATGGCATTCTCTCTGTCACTGTCTGTCTCTCTGTTCCCCACGTCTGTGTGTGTGTGTGTGTGTGTGTGTGTGTGTGTGTGTGTGTGTGTGTGTGTGTGTGTTTGACATATTATAGTCTGCTAGCCTTAGATATGTATGAGTATTCCTATCCAATGTGTGTGTGAAGCATAATTGGTGTGCAATTTGGTGTGTGTGCACAGACATCTGCAAATGACAGAGATGTATAGTCCACTGTGTTGTCAGATATGGGCTTCATTTCTTTAAATGTAGGAGTATGCCCAGTATGAACTTCTGTATTAAGTGTGTGAATCCATTCCAGGTAGGGTTGTACTCCAATCCAGGGTTTTGGTGTTCTACACCTACAGCCAGCAACCTGTTTCTGCAGGATATCTGTAGATAGGTTGACAATATGGAATCACAATGGGCGAAAGATAGGGGGATACTGTAACTATTGCTGTCTGTGCTGCTTATGTTACATGGTTGGTGTTAGCAAAGATATTCAGACATATGTACTGTTTTACACTGTGATGTACTTTGTCATCAACTACTGACAGATAAGATTATTTGCTCACAGTTATTTACTGGGAAATATAAGATGAATGAAACTGAGTCCAGTATTGTGGTCCACAGCCTACACATTCTTGCACACTCCTGCCATTCTGGAGGGGTAGCTACAGACACTTATTGATGAGTCTGTGTGAATGTTCCAGCACCTTGGTAGTATGGTGGCTGAGGATCCTCTTTTTCTACATATATCGACTTAACAGAGTGGCCATATCCTGCTGTGGCCATATCTCTCAGCTGTACAGATTCACCCAGGTTACCTAGAGGCAGGGCTCATATATCTAGTCAATTCCCTTTCACATTGTGGTTTACAAACAGGTTTGTAGCCACCCACTCCTGGGTTTGCAGGCAGGGGTAATATGGGGCACACATCAAAGTTTCAGACTTCACACACTCCATGACGTCCATGGTTATACACCCCCCCTCCCGTTATTCTATCCTCTTCCTAACATTATGCAATCGATATATGAGAAGTATCCCTATAGCTGGCCCTTCATCCCAGCAGTATTTATGGATTGGTCCACAGTTCATGGAGTAGGACATGGGGGGCATGCTACTGGGATTTGTCAACATGGCCTTGCATTTATGTTCTGTTGACTGTGTTAGGTTGTTAGGACCCCATGAGATACCATACATTGGCACTACGGGTGAAGTACAAGCCTTTGACAGAGAACTGTAGGCCATTTTGTAGTGATTTAGGCCATCTGTAGCAGGCCAGTGCATTCTGTCACTCCAATATTCCCAGGCTGGAACCCAGTGGATTCCCCTGGGGTGACAGGGTAAGTGTGTGAGGTGTTAATGGCAATACTTCCTGTCCATATTGATCCATTGGTCTGAATGCAGGCAGGGTGCTGCTTACAGCTAGGGACACACCTGCATAGGACACCTCTTCAGCATGCTGCATTCTGTGGGTATCCCCATACAGATGTGGGGTCATACTGTACTCATTCCCAACAGCAAGGATATGACCTGTGATAAACCTGTGGCTGATAGTGGGGAAAGCTGAGTGCATGTGTGGTATGGAAGCTACTTGCAGCTGACTAACAGATATACCTGGGACACTCCCCTTATGCTGCCTTGTGCGGGGACATAGGCAGTCTCTTATTACTTCATAACTGTGCCTTTTGTGGTCTGCCAGTGATTGTCCAGACTACACCAGTACTCCATACTACAATGACAACTAATTTGCTGCTAATCTGTATGTACAATTCCAAAGTTGTGTGCAGCTGACAGTTACATTTTATGTTTACCCTACTGTCTAGGGTACTTCCACCTGTGTACTGTATGTATGTGCCCACATTCATGGCATGTCCATTTTTCAGTTACTGCATTTCTACATAGGATTGTGGGTGGGGGGTAAACCTGACAACTTTAAACATTTGCTATGACTGTACTGGTATTTCAGATACTCTGTTGGCTTCCATTTCATATTCTGTTATGACCTATCATGCAGACTGGAGGCATATCAGTAGAGTACAGATCTTACGTTTTATTGACCTACATTTCATTTTCAGACTTCTTATCCTTCAGAACTAACATACAACTGCCAGACCTGTTGCAGTCTGTCTGTGTAGGTCTGGAGGGGAGCTGTTCACCATTGCCATCAATTGGAGGCCTTAGCCCAGCCTTTTTATATGATCATCTACACCTTTCCTGATGGCTGAGTCTGATGGTGGG
This sequence comes from Protopterus annectens, assembly GCF_019279795.1. Lineage (NCBI taxonomy): Eukaryota > Metazoa > Chordata > Ceratodontiformes > Protopteridae > Protopterus > Protopterus annectens. The sequence continues at coordinate 275,467,020 of NC_056741.1, forward strand.
TATGTGTGCCTCACTGACATGCATGTGTGTGTCCTATGGACACACACAATTATTTGGGCCACCAATGTACTGCTGTGGGATTTGTCACCTTGTCTAGTACTGCCTAGTATGTTGACACCAGTATTTGTAATAGATTTCATGCTGCCCATATAGGTGTCCACTATCTGCTGCCATTCCATTCAGCCACCCAATTCCCTTGCATGCTTGCGTCCATACCACACATACAACTATCAGAACATACTACTTCATTCAGTAATTGATAGGAAGGGTGACTTACCTTGTGGCTGGGCCAGTATTGAGGATGGTGCTGGAGGGCTGACTATGTCGGATGCACATAGTACACTACTTATACATGGTAAAGCACAGGTAGTGTCATGTTTGGCCTCCCTTTTACTGTATGTGCGAGTCAGAGAGAGGTGTCATTCCTGGAGTCCCTACCGTGTCAGTGTATGTGCTATGAATTGCCTCTTTGCCAAGGCCTGGGCATACTAGGCATGCCTCCTTCTGCTTACAGGGGCAGGTTCAGGATGTTTCTCCGAGTCCCTCTGTGCCTGTGCTGGCCTTGGCAGTGGTCGGGGGCTGTGTGGCCCTGCCCCATGCTGTTCCTGCTGCAGTTGTTTCCACAGGATCATATTGTGTAGCATGGCACATACTATGAATATTTGTGTACATGTACATGTAGCTGGAGAGTACTGCAAGGCTCCACCAGATATGTCAAGGCAGCAGAACCATGGCTTGAGCATCTCAAGCACATGCACTATTTTGATTCTGGTTTGTGCATGTGCCTCATTATGGAGTTCTTGTTCAGTTGTGTGTGAATTTCTGAGGGGTGTCATCAGCCACGGCTCCAGTGCGTAGCCAGCATTCCCCACTAGGTGGCCATATGGGATGTCCCCACTGGCAAATGTCTGGTACAGCTGTGTCATATGCCAGATGTGGGAGTCATGATAGCTTCCAGGGCTGCCAGCACACACATTCAGGATAATGCCCTGGGCATTGCACATGACCTGACAGTTGATGGAGGGGAAGCCCTTGCAGTTTATGTAGACCCTACCCCTCTCAACTGGTGGTGCTTTGATGTGTATGTGCGTGTAATCTATAGCACCACTATCTCAGGGTACTCTGCTATTTGGTGGAAGAGATGCATATTGCTGGTCAATGCCTCATGGGTGTTGAGGAAATATATGTGCTCACCAGCATGTGCTGACATGGCATCCAGGAACTGATGGAGTACCCTGGATGCTGATGCCTGTGAGATCCCCATAATTTCCCCAGTTGGCCTTTGGAAGGTACCTGTGGCTAGTATTCTTAAGCCTACATACCTTGGTATCCACTGGGCTGGGTTCTTCTCTGTTGGTTCTGTGTGTGAGGTGGGGCTGGCACAGCTCAACAATTTGCTGTAAAATATCCCTGTCCAGTCTATAGCGCTCCACTATCTCCAGCTCATGTAGCCCATGGTAGGTTACCCTGGGTCTGTGCACTCTTCTCCTCCTCCTCCTCACTGTGGGATGGTCATCAGCATTCACATCCTCACCACCTTCAGCCTCTTGTACATATTGCTGTATGAGAGAGGCAGCAGCCCCTAACATTTTGTTAGTTTTGTCAGGTAAAATTTCCCCATCTGTAAACACCAGTGGTGTAGAGTTTGTGGGAAAAAAACAGACTGAAAGGTGTTTGCATAGTTTACACTTTTGTGCTGGGCTGCTGCCTGTGCAATTGGCTGATTCTGATACATTTCACCTGCCAGCTATGCTAGTTCTCCTTGATCGCCTTCCTACTGCTGTTTACCCTTCCCACTTCCTCTCTATTTAAGCCCCGAGGCACGCAGCGCATACCCAGTGCTCAAATGTAAACAGTGCTGCCATTTCCTCTTTTTTTATGTTTTGGTTTAAAACCCAGTGCACAGCGCGCAAGCCCGTTTAGGCTATGTACACAGTGTTCAGGGACATCTGACACACCCCCTTCCTTAGCTGTGCTTAGCTAAGGGCAAACACAGGCCACAGAGATCCAGTGAGCTTACAGAAAGCATGACACACCCCCTTATGAAGTCATTCAGCTCTTAGACTTGTACTGTTCTATTGCTGTCCCTACACAGTTAGGTACAAGCTGTCACTTTGAAGAAATCTGTGATTCAGTATAACTCCCCTCATTTGCATACCCCAGGATGTAGGTCGTTAGTTACTGAACTTAAACAGACCATCTCCCCTTGACAACCAGTGCTCCTTGATATTGTTTACATTCTGCATGCCATTGACTATAATGGCAAAATGCAGAATTCACTTAAAATTGACTTTTCCCCTTTTTTTTATTTTCAGCATGATCCCATTTGCGTGCCACTGCCCTAAGCTTAAACGGCCGAGATCGGCCAAAAAAAAAAAAAAAAGTTTAATTTAAAAAAAAAATAATCTGTTTTTAATGCCAATAGCCTTATATTTGGCCATTGGCATGTGAATTAAACATAACACATGCTTTTACACAAGCTGTCATGCCTCCGTTTTGTCAGATGCAAAAATGTACTCAGTTATTTTCTGAATACATTTCTGCACTGACACTGTTCTAGCAGGGTGACCTGGTGGCTTGCTGGATCGCAAAATCACCTAATTTGCATGGTTTTCACCAGCAAATGAGATGATTTGCATATTTGCCGGTTTTCCATGCTGGAATAGTGTAGGGCTGCTCATGCACATGAAAACGGCACTTTCCTGGATCGTTCGGCAGCCATTTTCCATGCAGGAGCTCCTACACTGTTCCTGCATGGAAAATATGGCTTCCTGAATCCCGGGGCATGTGATTCAGAATTCAGAATCAACAGGAAACTTGTTTCATTTGACAGAGGTATGGGGAGGCAAAGGCCCATAGGTAATTTTAGTTATTTGTAGAACACTGCAAATGCCATATCTGAAGTACTGCTTGCAGTTCAAGAGGCCTTGTTTCAAGAAAGATAAAAAGTTGTTAGGTAGGTAAGTTGCAGAGGAAGGTGGCCATGATGTTAACTGCATTGAGCATGAAAGCAGGTGTACAAAACTAAATCTGCACAGGCTGAAGGACAAGACTGAGAGAACTGTGTAGAAGCAGGTTGTATAAAAGTATTCCACCCCATTACAGTAGCTCCAAAGTCAGGGCACCACTGTAGGGATATTGACAAAGCCCAGCAGCTGCCAACCATTCACATGATAAAACTGTTATTAGGATTTCTACTTTTACTTTTCAAATTAATCAATTTTCAGTCTTTCCCCCTCTTAGCAAGACATTTGTATAATGAGTTGATATTTACATAATGTGGTGTACAAGTATACAGTCTTATACTCTTGAACCTCCCAAAACTAAGCCACACTACACAGATCACGGTTTCTCCCTCAATGACTCACTGGTATGGGAATCCCTCCCCACTTATGTTAAAAAATCCTTCTTTAAGACACTTAGGAAGGAACTTAAACAACTTCCTCTTCAAAAATGCAGTTTTCTCTTGCTACAAAACCAGTGCAATTACTTGACTCTACCGCCCTCTCCCTTTTCCACTTCATATATCTGATCTCCTTCTTTCCAGCTGTCAACCCAGCTACTCAAAACAACATAATTTTTTTCTCAAGGTTCAGTCTTTATTCACTGCACATATTCTGACTTCATGACTCTCTTTTTGTTGGCCCTGACACTCTTGTTTAGTCCATTTCTACTTTTTGTTTATAATTACTTCTTGAACATGTACAGCCATATTTCACAAGAACTGAGCGGTATTACATATATGATCATTCTCTGTTAGAAATCAGTTTTGCAATACTGAAGTTCTTTAACTTCACACATTGTAATGCTGTATATTGTCTGACTTCATCATTTCTAAATTGTGTTTTTTTCCATTTCTTTCCACTTGAGTTGCACCTGTAAATGGTCCTGTTTTACCTTAGTCAGCAAAATTAAATAGATAGCTTCTCCTACTTCCTGATCTCACTATCTTGCCATCATGCTGAATGGACCGATCATTAACTTACTGCCTGTTCCTCCCCAGTTATCATTCCACACAACCACCTTAGCCTTTTTCCAGACCTCCACTGAAAATGAGCTCTTGGATCAGCTGGATTTCACATAATACATGTATGTAACAAAAGACTTAAAATACTGTCCTATAGACTACAGCAGTGTGTGCTCCTGTGCTCTCAGTATGTTCACATCATCACACTATTCTCACTGTGAGGCAAGGATCTAACCAGACAAGTAAATGTGAAACAGAAGCATTTCTTTTGAGTAATTATACATAAAATGAAAGTCTCCAGGATGTTAGGTACGGTATAATGTGTTGTAAAAGGAAAACAAAATATCCCAGGCTGATCTCTTTAAATAAGTAGCTTTACTATGGAACTCAAATACTCACAAGTTATGTGTCACACCTGTGTGATACACTTGGTAAAGTATAACACTAGAAAACTATTGCTGTGGCCATATTGGAAGACTAAGTCTTTATACAGGATTATTATAGAGGAAATATTGTTCAAAAGTTTACTTATTTCAGAATGTTAAAATGTTGGACTATAATATGAAATGGGTGAGTTTATACTCTAATGAACCAGAAAGTATAAATAAAAAAATGCCATGTACATTACTTAACATGATTCATAAACTGATATTTTCAAAATACTGTGTAATTTTACTCTGAATAGCAAAGCAACTTAACTTACTTTGCATACGTCAAAGCATTACCATCTTAGTTTTAATATTTGATATCTGTCTTAGTCCTATACTACTAACTTTTTCATACTCTCTTTTTGCCAGAAGAATCACTCTGGAACTGAAACTAGACTCAGAGGTGTGTTATGCATCTTTATATAAAATGTGGTTAAAACTGTTGAGTTTAACAGTTACAGTCATCTATGTTCCACCAATACCTTAGATGTTGGCTGTACGGATGCTACTGAAAGACTTTTTAATTGTATTAATCCCCACCGCCTGTCTGCCATCACCCCTTATGATCAGCCTGTTCATTTCCCCTTATTGTAAGAAATGATCATGGGAAGCTGTCATCTGTTCAGCTATCAGTGTTTTCTGCTTTTATGGCCTAAGTCCTTCCTGATGGCCATCATGCATGCACACAATACAAAGGTAGTGCTAGGCATTGTCCCTTCACCACATTCATGCATGCACACATCTGCACATGCTTCCCCCTCACAGAAGACTGCTGCATCACCGCACTTTGACAGAAGTAAGCACTCAGCTCAGTCTGTAACTACAAGCACTGCTCTTATTTCCCCACAGGAGTCAACCTTGCAGAAGACTGTGCCACCACAATGGCAGAAATAGTGCTAGCCATTCACTCCCATCCTCAGAAGTCCCATCTTTATAAGTGCTTGTTTCCTCCAGCACCTGCACTTAATTGAGGCCATCCAGGTCAAAGTGAGGACTTTATCCTGCAACACTATGGCGTTAACAACACTAGAAGGAATTTAATCATACTCTTCCCTTTCACTGCCTTCTGTATCTCAAAAGTCATATAATCCTTTTCTGATGGAATATTGTCTGTGTCACTTCTTTCATTCCCTATTTGACTTGATCAAGTCTTCCTAGTTATCCACACTCACATGCTCAATTCTCTTTATTTTCTCCTTGTTAGTGGATTGATCCACAAAGTACCCTTTTAATTACAGAAATCTGGGACAAGTAATACAAGTTGATTTTAGTGTATCATACAATACACTATACAGTTGAGACAAATGGTTATAAAAATTACAAAGCAAAGCTTTGGCACAGAAAGCTGAAGTAAAATTATATTCCTCATCTAATTTATTGGTATTTACATATGTATATTAGCAGTGATGTCAACCTTTCCAGCAGAATAAAAGGAGATAGAGAGTGCTTGATCATAGAAATCATAGAGAACTCAAGGCTACTGAGTCTTGTGACCATGACGCCTTGCCAGTTCCCATCTTAGACTTTACCTCCCTTATTAAGGAGGGCTAGGCCAGACATGCCTGGGGAGAATTTATGAATATCTATACAATTATCCAGGTCCTGTTTGAAGGAAGACTGTATCTCAGTGGCTTATCTGCAAGATGAGTTTATTCCAGAGGTGAGGGAGATGCTGAGTAATGAATCTGTCTCTCCAACTTCTTTTATTGATCTCCTGAGGCAGGTTTAGATCTCTTCTTACAGTATTTGTGGCACTGTTTGATTTGTGAAAGTACAAGATATCCTGGACTACTGAGTCCCTCATTGCTTGGAAGGCAAGGTGAACGTCTGCACTGAGGAGCCTATAAGACACAGAAAAGGGAGGCAGTGCTTTTAGTGTTTTTTAACAGTTTAGGGATTTTAAGTCTGTGATCCTGTTTGTTAGGAACCTCTGGGGGTCTTTCCAACACTTGATATGTTTGGTAAGGTACATCATAAAGGGGGCATTGTAAATTGATCTGATCAGTACTGAATGCAAGGGGATGATAACCTCTTTAAATCTGGATGATATTCCTTTGAGGATCAGCTGTGCTACATAGAAGGATTTCCTGACAACTTTGCTACATGGTAGTCAAAAAGGGGGAATTATCAACCCAGGTTCCCAGGTCTCCAATTCATTTTCGTTTTGATGTGCGGTATTGTCAATGCTATATGCTGAGGGAATGGTTTCTCTGCAAAATGTGACCATTTTGCACATTTAGCATTTACTTGTTGCCTATTTTTGATACACTAGGCATTTATAAGTGTAGGTTCCTGCTGGTGGGCTTCTGTGTCAGAAGGGTTTTAACAATAAATCAAAGTTTACAGTCATCCATAAACTTCATTAGCCATAGGTGTTGGTTACAAAACCCCCTTTAGGATGTAACTTTCCAAACATATTAAGCAGTTAGAAAGACCCCAGAGGTTCCTAACAAAGAGCATCACATACTTAAAACCCCTAAGCTACCAGATAAAAATAGAGGTACTGCTCCTCTTGTCTGTGTCTTATAGGTTCTGTAGGTCAGATAACTAAATACCAAACAAAAGTGTCCCCAGCACTGAGCCCTGCAAGAAACCAATGGTCATCTTCATATTCACTGACACTGCCCCTACCACCCACACCATCTAGGTTCCATCTTTTAACCAATTTTCCAGCTATCTTACCACACAGGGATCTATTCATAACTCATTTAGTTTGTTAATTATGGTGGATGGTGTCAGCTGCTTTGATCAGATCCAGGTAAGCAGAATGACTTCTGTCAACAGCCTGTGTTACCTTCTCAAAGAAGTTCACCAGGTTCTTTAGACAGGACCTAACTTTTAAAAATCAGATCTAGCCTGATGAGATTTTTTCAAAAGCCAAATTGCTGCAGCGTTAGCCTGATTAGATTTTTAATGTTGATGTTAATGCTAATCAAGTCTTTTATAATGTGTTCCATGGCCTTACAAATGGTACTCAGCAAGCTGACGAACCTTTACTTTCTGGAGTTGTTAGTGGGGTGACCTCTACGGAGTGGCATCACTACTGCTGTATGCCATATTTTAAGAAATGAGCCTGTAGCCAAGCTCAGGTTAAATAGCTTAGGAAGAGGTTCTTGCAGGATGTATTTGGTACTAGTTATCAAACAACCAGACGTTATTGGGTCCAGTGGAGAAAGTGTTCTCAGTCTTGGACAGCACTTTCAGTACAGATTGTTTAGTGATTATTGTGAGGGGCACATGTGGGTTGAGCTTTGGATAGTCATCTCAGGAGTGAAATTTGCACTACATGTATTTTTAGTATATTGCCAATATCTGCCGAGTAGGTTTTGTCATTTAGTATGAGATCTGTACATTGATGAATGTCATTTCTTAGTTTGCTAATGTAACTAAAGAAGGATTTGTAATTGTTCTTGGCTTCAGATACCAACATGACTTCATGGGCTGCTTTAGTACAGCTAATAGTTTATTTTAGAATTCCCTAGTCACATTCCTAATATTTTCTTTGACTAGGGGTTTTTAGATCTGTTGTATACTGTAATGAGTTGTTTTCCTTTATTTTAGATTTTATTTATTTTGGTGGAGCTATTGGATGGTTTGCTTTTAAATTTCCCATTATATTCGACTCGGGATGGGACTACCAATTCTGTGCTTTTGTTTATGTGGGTATAAAACTCATTTGAGAATCTATCTGCTGAGGCAGTGTCTGCGGTGATGCCAGTATAAGTGAATTTTGAGACTTCGTTGTGGAATTTGAAGAGATTTGTCTGCTTGAAGTCTTTGAATTCTGATATATTGGATTCGGGGGGGGTTTAAATAACTCATAAAGGACAGGAAACCATATACACAGCAAAAACACTGACTAGTCATGTTGGGTTTATAACACATAAAGACAAATGTTTTTAAAATTGCTGTAGATATGTTCTGAAAGTGTCCCTGGATACAAGTGGACAAGGACTAACCAAAAGGGAAAAGATGGTGAGGAGGGGATGAGGTGACAGACATAAACTCCAAAACACATATTTAAAATAGCTGTTACTATAAACCATCTGAGGACATGTTAAACTCAATCAAATAAGAATGTAAAACAAATAATTTAATTATATAGAAGGATATTATAGTTCCTGTTATTGCTACATGCAGCTGGATTAGTCTGACAGTATATAAGCAGATATACTACAGGCACTCACTATTTTATTTTGGAGAGCCAGGAAGCAGCAACATCTGTGGCTGGGCCTGACAATGGGGGGGGGGGGGTTGCTGTTGCTGAGACATAACAAGTGTCTTGATGGTATGTGAAGATGCTTTTTGACATACAGCATGGCAAGTGGAATTTGTGACATCCTTTCTGAATAACAGCTTAGCAGTCTGAAAGCCTTCGGTTTATAAAAGAATACCAATGGAGCAGACTGATACACAACTCAAAGAATGTAAGCTAGTCACTTCTTCTGCACACAGCCACTTAACCAGAGTCTTTAGATTTCCTGATATATCTGGAGTTTGATACTCACCACACACCTTAACATACAGCTTTATCACTTTACCATAACAATCTCTGAGGCCGTCTGTTATGTATATGCTCTACAAATGCTAGTAGATGAGTAGAATCTGCCATACCTGCAAACATTTTGGCCTCCTCCATAGGCACTGTCCGAATATGGGCAAGGTCACTCTTGTTGCCAACAAGCATGATGACAATGTTGGCATCAGCATGGTCATAAAGTTCTTTAAGCCAGCGCTCTGCATTGTCAAAGGTCACGTTCTTGGAAATGTCATAAACAAGAAGTGCCCCCACAGCTCCACGATAGTACCTAGCATGGAATAACAACAAGAAACATTTCATGACTGGATCAGAAGATATTGCAACATCATCTATATAAATGCCTGAATAGCCTGAATGTTTCTTGTAAAAGATAATTCTAGTTTTCAGCATTTTGTCATGATTTTTTTTTCTTGTTTCATGCCACAGTACAAGTTTCTTGTAATGTTTACCATTCCCTTCCATGTAATTTTCAGCTTTGTATCTTCATTTTGACCATTTCACCTAATCACTCTAATACCTTTTTGCATTTTAAAACATTAAGGTTTCCCATTGTGAACTGATACATTGGCTAGAAAAGAATATTTGCTTTCTACTGTCACAGTACATTGAGTTCTATAAATTCAAGTAAATAATTTTCATGCTTAGGCATACTTTTCCTGTCCATATCTCCATCAGTCTGGCTAATTTGTCTTCCAGAAGGGCAAAATGAGGAATGATCAGTTTATGGTCTGGTTTAATACATTTCACCAAATTTGTTTCTCTGTATCACTCAATTGCTAAAAATGTTGTTCAGTGGAAATACAGACTAAAATATGATGCTATGACCTTGACAGAGCTATAGTGATTTTTGGAGGGGTATGTGGGGGATAGGGGTCCCCACTCAGCTATTTTTAGTTAAAAAACTTTATTTTGAACATTTGTAGTAGATACTTCCATTAATATTATTGTTGCTTGGAAATACCATTGGTTGAATCACAGTTCATAGAAAAATGTAGAAGACCATAGACAGTCAGTGTTCGTGTGGCCTAAGATTTAGAATTGTACGAATTACAAGTCAAATTAGTGTTGCTTTACATTTGCATATCACTAATGTACACCACATGTTGTATCACCATCTCAAGACGTTTGTGTTTGCACTCCAGCAGTGACTCACTGTGTGTGTGGTATTCTCTCTTTTCTCCACAGTCGCGTGACAGTGGCGTTAGTATTTTTAAATAAGGTGATATGGGAGTGCAGGTGGGTTACCTGTGTAAAAAAATGGGAGAAATATTTACTGTTTTGTGAGTCATTCATTTCTGACAGTAAGTTATTTCACTAATTGCTTTACCTTAATTAGGTACACACTTGTGTGTTATGTGGACTGGGTTTCAGAATAACGAGTACTTAAACATATGTGTGTGTGTGTGTGTGTGTGTGTGTGTGTGTGTGTGTGTGTGTGTGTGTGTGTGTGTGTGTGTGTGTGTGTGCATTATATATATGTGTGTGTGTGTGTGTGTGTGTGTGTGTGTGTGTGTGTGTGTGTGTGTGTGTACGTACAGAAACAGCTCCTTTATCTGGTGCTTTTTCCATTTCCACTATTTGTACTCCCTCAACTCTATGTTCATAGGTTCATAGGTAGGTACTAGGCTATCAGCCCTGGAGCCTATATAAGCCTAGCCAAAAAGGTTTCCTGGCTTTCGCCACCCAAGAAAAATATTTTCCTGTGTCCCTGTCGAGCAGTGCCGCAGAAGTGATCCCCGGGGTGACTTTTCTATTTCCCATCCAGTCGTCAAGATTTTTCTTAGAGAGCCAATGAGGAGCTTTGCTTGACACGAATGGGTAGTTTGTTCCAGAGTATGGGAAGTTTCTGGAACAGGAATCTAGCCCTCCAGTATGTTCTGTTTACTGTGGTAACAAGGTTTAGGTCCCTGGAGCATGTGGTACAGAGAGACTGGGATTTTTTTAAGTGTAGCATGTCCAACAGCTCACGGTTTGACATAGCTTTGTATTTTAGGCAGAGATAGCCTCTGAGTAGCCACTATGCGATGGAGTAGAGCTGCAGTTTTTTTTAGATGATCTGCATATGGCATCTGTTTGAGGCCAGTAACCCCCTTAGTGAGGTATTTCTGTGGCCTTTCCAATTGTTGTAGGTGTCTTGTGAGATGCATGCCAAACAGGGCATTGTACTGTATAATGGGTCTGATGAGGGATGAGTAGAGAGGAACAATGACCTCCTTTTTTCTAGATGATGAAGTTTCCACATAGAAGGATTTCCTGACTACTGTGGTTATCAAAGGAGAGACTACTGTCCACCTGTGTCCCGAGGTCTCTTATCACACTTTCAGTGTTTAGTGAGCTACCATCTATGTGGTAGTTCATGGGTACCGAGTTTTTTCCAAAGGGGATGACAATGCCCTTTTTGGCATTGAGCTTGAGGCCATGACTTTGACACCAAGCATCTGTCTCTGTGAGGCCCTTCTGTAGAATGTCTACATCATTAGCTGATTCTATTATGGCTCCCAGTTTGCAGTCATCTGCAAACTTTGTTAGCCAAAGGCCTTCTGTGTTGGCTTGCACTTCAGAGAAGTAGATGCCAAACAGGAGAGGACCCAGGTCCGAACCCTGTGGTACTCCAGTCGTCACTGGTCTGAAGTCAAACTTGGAGTTGGCTACTTTTACTGTGTGGGTTCTGTCAGTGAGCCAGTTGGCCACCCATCTTGTGACATAGCGATTTATGCCCAGTTTAATGAGTTTATCTATAATTCCAGTGTGGGGGATGGTATCAAAAGCCTTGGCATGGTCAAGATAGGCTGTGTGCACTACCTTGCCCTCGTCTACGGCTCTGTTGAGTGCTTCAAAGAATTCAGTCAGGTTTAGTAGACATGATCTATCTTTTACAAACCCAAATTAAGTGGGGTCCATGGTGGGAGGTAACCTATGTCTTTGTTTATAAGCTCCAAGATGATACGTTCTATAGTCTTGCAGACCAGGCTCATCAGGCGAATGGGGCGGTAGTTTAAGGGGTCCGTGGTGACACCCCCTTTGTGGATTGGGACAACCATCACTCTGCACCATTCAGTA